>NW_020799098.1:2881709-2885992 GCF_003259725.1 Athene cunicularia | reverse complement strand
CGGGGGGGGGGAAGGTGACCTCTGGTGATATTTCATCGCAGGTACAGAAAAAAAATGACCTGAGACAACACAGCCCTGGCCTTGTTCTGGGAATCTCTACATTTTTCTGGAAAAATATACAAGAAATTGTGTATTTCCCCCTCGGCCTAGGGGAGGACACGGTGTGGACACAGCAGTTTTGAAGCTAGCTCACTACATCTGCCTGTAATTGCGGTAGGGTTTGGGGGTGTTTTCTGGTCTCTTTTTTTTTTTAACCATCAGTGATGTTATTGTGTGTTTTGGGACCTGTTAACTGCAAATATATGTGAGCTTATCAATGCTCCAGCAATGCTTTCTACCGTTTCCATTCCCTTGAAAATCAAGGAGATGTGCTCCTGCTTCATCCTTTTCAGTTGGAAATCAACTTTTACAAGTTGAAATCTATTCTGAGGTGACAGAGGAAGGTTTTGGGTCATAGACAGAATCCTCAGGACCCCTGCATTATTGGAAAAACAAACTGAGATTTGCTCACCCTGAATGAAAGCCACATCTCCCCACAGATGTGACCCCAAACACACATGGATGTGGTAACTATGGAGGAAGACAAAATGGGGTGAGGAAATGGAAATACTGCCACTCCAGCTGCAGGGAAGTGGCAAGACATCTCATTGAAAACCATCCCTGAACATTTTCTGGTATATACCAAAAAGTTTTCCTACCTTGGCTTCCAGAAGACTCTTCAGATAGCCGTGCCTCCCATTCAGCACTAATGCTGGTTTTCAAGGGGTTGGCTTAGAAATGGGGAGACAGAAGTTTTTTCTGGAAATGTTGGAGAATGACTTGCAGAGCAAGGCCATGGGTTCTCTGCAGGAGCCGATTGCAGCCATCTGAGGTAAACAAAGTTAAAAACCCAGGGTACAGTTATGCTAACAAAGGACTGTTATGTTAACAAAGAGAGAAACTGAGGTACACAACGGCCTTGAGTGTGATGGTAAAAAACAACCTTGGGAAGGAAGGCAGGCCAGAAGAGGGAAGATGTTGTGACATACCTGAAATGCCACAAGGGGCTGGGATATTATAATGTAACCTTTTAGATGTATCCAATAGATTTGTGAGTAGTATGCATGATTATTGTAGGGTGCTTATATAAGGTGTGATTTCTTTCAATAAAGTTGAAGCTTGCTCCATCATTCACATTGAATCGGCGACTTGCTTCCTCTGCCCGCTGCATGGAAATTTGTCTCAGAGTCTAAATGGCAGATGAACCTTTTGAAAATCTTGTCCTGATGGTGGGTGACAAGCAGGTAGGCATTGGGCTGAGAACTTTAGAAAAATCAAGCCTGTGATGCTGAATAATGGAATATATAGATGGGAAAGAGCTGATCTCTTACTGATATTCCCTCCCAGCAGTGCAAAATTGCTATCGGTAACACATTTTCCAGAATCCATTTCCATGTTAGACAAAGGCTTGTACTTTCAATCTGTGCAGTGAGAGAAAGACGAGAGAAGAAGCAGCATCCTGCTTCTTGGGCAAAAGGCTTCTTCATGCCCACAGTCTGAAACACTACAAGGACAGGTACTTGTTTTCCTTCTCGCACTTGCTTGCAAAGTCCAAGCTGTGAGATTCATATTGCTAGGCACTGGTGGTCCACCACAGGAGGGTGGCAGGGGTATATTTGGCAAAGTGATGATAGAAGTGAAGTCAATGGCCACAGGGCATGGAAAAATCAAGATTTGTTAAGTATTAGCAATGTTTTTTTATTAGGTCAGCTAGTGCAGCTGAAAAAGAAAGAACAAAACAGCGTGTTTGTGGCCAATAGTGTATTTTCCGGGTCCTGAAAGCTTCTTTCTCATTAAACCATCCAGTAATAGCTGAGGCTGGGGAAAGATGCTATCTCTTACATGAGCCACAGCCTAAGGAAATAAGATTCTTTGTTTAGGACTTGATAATCTCACCTCCTTTCAAATACAGTCCCCTGTACCCTTCATTTATTAAATCCTGTTATGAAACTTAATTGAGGCAGAAATCCCCAAGTATATATATTGTTTTGCAATTACTGAGATTGGCGGAAGATCTTCCCAATAGAGGCACCAGTCACTGAAATCTTAGGAGCCAGTCTCACCATGGGTGGTTCCTTAATGTACATGCTGTAGTTGTTTATGCTTGTGCCAGAAAAGCAGGCAGTGCTTCAACATCTCAAGGCGCTTGCAGGAACCAGCTGCTTCTTGGAGCCTCCTTGGTAAAAGAGGCGGCGTAACATCAGCCCCACAAATCCAACTGTGCTGAAATAGTTTAAATGAGGTTTGGATCTGCTACAGGTGCAAAGCACTGGATAATCAGACCCAGAGAGCACAGCCAGGGACATCCATCCCTTTTCTTCTTCCACGTGTGCTGCTTGTTACTTTGACCCGCTGAGGTCAGTGCTGATTTATGCCTTAAGGCACAAAAAGTGGAGGAGAAAAAGCAAACATCAGGTGCTCCTGAGAGAACAGAGTTCCCTTGAAATAGAGCAAATTATTCGCTTCATTGCAGGGTCTGAGTAATTCACCTCCTGGATCTGAAAGTACTTCTTAATCTAAATGAAGATCAAAATGAGAAGTTGAATGTGTTCGTACATTAGTAGAGAGAAGGCACTGACCCTACCTTTTACCTCTCTGAAGATGTGTAATTAGGTTCTGGAGTTAAAATGAGAGCTTTTGAATGAGAACTAAGATTTGGCTTCTTTTTTATAACAGCAGGAGTTAAGGACAAGTTTTGAAGGGCTATGAAAAATAGCCTCCTCGTTCCTGAAGTCTTACTATCACGCCTGAATGACGTGGCTGCAAGTATTTTCTTAAGAAAACAAAACGACCGGACTCAGTTCTAAAGTCAACAGAGGAAGTCCTTTCTCTGCTGGTTAGGGCAGACACAGTGTTGCCTCTTGTGATTAAATAATTCAAAATTGCCTGCATGTTTGTGGTAAACAGTCCCACGCTTGCTCTGCCACTAGTCCAGGCTGATGAGGCACGAGTGGTCTCCCTTCCCAAAGCTGTTCGACGTGCAGCCATGCTCATGCTGCAGTGCCCCATCCTCCACAGGGATCCATGAACAGCGTCAGGACCCCACTAGCCTTATTCAAGAGTAGATGACAGGAGGGGGGGGGGGAAATTTCCTCCCCCTAAGCACATATGCGGTATCTTTGGGCTATTAATAGGAATTCCAGGGCTTCAGAGTAACAGCAGATACTTTAATAAACTTATCAGTTGCCTGCAGGCTGTTGTCTACAAATCCCAGGGGGAATCACGGTCTCTGGTTTGCCTCTGAGCCCATGCAAAGTAATTAAAAGATCAAAACTATTGTTAGCAAGCTTACGTTTGCTATTCCAGGATCTACTACTCTCAGCAGAAAGCACTAAGATACCTGCAAACTAAAGTGTATTTAAGATGGGGATAGGTTGTTCCCCATTCTCTGCTTTAGCTGACCCTGAGCACTTCTCTGAAGTGAAGCAAAGTGAGTTTGTATGCCAAATTTCAGGTTAATTTTATTTCATCCTCCATGGCCAGCTAAGTTGGGCAAGCATTGACACAGTGTGAAATAAGCAGAAGAGTCCCCCCCTTCTGATATCTGTCATCAGTAGGCTAAAAATAAAATAAAGTAGGCAACTGTACTACTGTACCATACAGCCAAAAAGTAGTTAGTATCCGAATGCCAAAATTATTCTTTGCCCTGTGTTGCAAAGGAACTCATGGGAGAAACGTGCAATGGCCCCTCACAATCTTTATGGTCCATGAAACATTCATTGTGACTACTTCAAGCGAGCAGCCATCTCCCCCAGGGTCTGTGCATATGTGCAAAAACAAGCTAATTTTCAAGCTACCTTGCCCAAATTCTGCTGCCATTTCCAGTGCTGCACCTCCCCTTGATGTCTCCCTCATAGGCAGAACCTGGCAGGACACGGAGATCATTGCACCATGGGCAGTGATGGCACAAAGTTTTTTTGGATGTGACTATGGGACTGTTTATCACGAAGTGCCAGAAGGGCCTTGCCAGTATGGTAAATGACCATTTTTATGCTAATGTGTTATGGATCGTTTATTTATAAAGTATTCTGGGGGATTAAAGGATATTTTTTACTTTCTTAGACAGTGAAGCAAAATGAGCAGTGCATTGCACAAGAGACTCAGTTCTATTTCCAGCTCTGACAACGGTATAAAATACATGACCGGAGGCAATTCACTTCACCTACTGTTAAATGAGGTAAGGAATCTTGCTTTACATACTTAAAAATATGTTTTGAGATCCACCGATAAAAAAAAAAAAAAAA
>NW_020799098.1:2868820-2881659 GCF_003259725.1 Athene cunicularia | reverse complement strand
AAAAAAAAAAAAAAAAAAAAAAAAAAAAAAAAAAAAAAAAAAAAGGTTGAGAATGTCTGTCCTAGGTAAAGTTGTTGAATGGTTAATTCTAATATCTTCACTTAATCAGAACATTGCAGGGGATGGTGCATTTCTTCCTCCTAGGGCACCACATCCCCTGCAGGATAGCTGCGCTCCTGCAACTCTTGCCACTGATGGACAAGCTCTGGCTTTTCCCTGCTGTGACATTCTGTGAAAGCGCTTTGTTTTTTTTCCTTGGTGGTGTGAAAACTCCGCAGCAGAAATGATGGATCCGGGATTTCAGATGTCTGCTCTTGTTGAGTGTTTTTCAATGTCACGTACAGCCTGTGCTGATTTTCATGGGCTACCTGCTATCATATGTGTGTTTGCTTCTTGCTCTCTCTGCTGCTGTTTTGCATTTACCTTGTAACTGAAATGTCATCCCCTTTCACGCAGAAGTGGTTTTCTTGCTCCCTTGTGCATTTTGCTGCTTGAACAGTGAATTACCTTCCACTGCCACCTCCCATAAGTTGCTTACAGATTTGGGGTGTCTGTAAGATAATAAAATAACCCCCATTCATAAAAGGGATTATTTTATTATTTTACATAAAAGGGGTTATTTTATTATCTTACATAAAATAAACCATTTTTATTTGCGCTGCAGAAGAGAGACCACTACCCAGCACAATCAGGGGGTGAGGCTGTAAAAACTAAACCAGAAGGAAAATGATGCCTGCTTGGTTGCCCGGTGCCTGTGTCACAGCACCTCAAGAGAGGCAGAGCCCCCAGACAAGGAAACACCTGGGGACAGTAAAGCGAGAAACTTGTGAGGAGAACAAAACTGAGCATGCTGGAGAGGCAAATCCAGACAGCTGAGCCTTCATGGCAGCAGTCTTTGCAGAGACAACGAGACAGAAACAGATCCTCGCTGTTGGACAGGGATGGCTGAAATGGAAGCACACTCAAACCGTTTTGAAGCACAGGGGAACTGAGGGAGATGAAGTTGCTTCTGCCTAATGATGCCAACCCTGGGTTGCAACAACTGCTCTTTCTCTTTTTCAGCAAGCACAAGAGGATGCTAACACAGCTCCTCTGTGAGCAGCCAAAATAAGAGACCATTCAGCAACACCTGAATTCCTATGGTGGGTGAATTTTCAAGAACGAAAGTTGCTGCTCACCTCGGTGTGCAAGGAAATTCCTGAAGTAACAAAGTGAGCTGCAGACACGGGTCAGAGAGCAGCAGACACACAGGTTGTATATTCTGCTTTTCATTCTACCCCTCTTCCCAGCTCAGCATCATTAATCTGAAAATGGACCTCTCCAAGTAAGGCTCAAGGATACCTAAGTTCTGCACCAAGATAACATCCCTCAACAAGGGGACCATCCCTGGTGGACCGTTAAATTTGCATTTAAAATAATGGACTCACAATTTTTCACTTGGTTGAGGAAGGGTCCTGACTGAGAATGGGTCAAGCATTAGGATACACTTTCCTCAGGCAGGATGGCTGTCATACTTTGATAACCCTGGGTGGATGTTTCTTCAATTAGCTTTTTCTTCCTTAATTCCATCCACTTGCTTTCTGGAGCCTTGTAAATGTTGGATATCCACAGCATCTTGCAGTGAGGGGTGCTACAGGTGACACGATAACTTGCAGAAAGGATTCTCCTTTTTTCTGTCTCCTTTCAGTTTTCACACAGTTGCTTAAAAAAAAAAAAAAAAAAAAAAAAAAAAAAAAAAAAAACAATAATCCCTTCTTAGGCTTTAAAAAAGTTATTTAGGTTAGATAAGAGAAGAAATTAATTCCCTGTGGTTAGAAATGTGTGAAGTTTTACCTGCAATCTCACATCCAGTCTAGAGGACTTCTCTTTAAGAAACTCAGAAATGAATTGGAGGAAGTCCAGGGTTCAGCAAGAGCGGCAGATGTGTTAAAAAGTGACTTTAATGAATCACTGAAAGAACTGAGCTTTTTTAGTCTAGAAGTAAGAAGACTGAAGGTAGAATATAATGGTCAACCCATCTGAAAAAATACTGCATGTAAAAAGATGGATCGTTATTCTTTGTGTCTGGGAAATACCTTTTGGGCAGGATACAAAGGAATTAGTTTCCTTCGCAGGAAAAAAGATTTTGGTTAGAGATGAAGCCAATCTTCCTAACTATAAAGCTCTCAGAAAATGGGCTGGGAAACATGGGAATCCCCAAATCCTGGTGAGGTGCAGGAGCAGGGCAGGCACCCCAGATGGACAGAGCTGTCTGCTCTCTGCCTGCCCCCCAGCGCTCCTGCGACCGTAATTGCATACAGCGGGTGTCCAGTCTTTGATAATGTCACCTTAGCTGTCCTGTCAATCTTTCCCAAAATGACTTGGGAAGAGCATTCCCTTTTTCCTCTCAAAAGTGCTGAGCGGCCCAGAGCACATCCTATGCCTCTGTGAGTTTTCCCCACTGTAAGTGATGTGGTGATCAAACCTCCACAGCTCGCGCTTGTTTCATTTGATGTGATGATGCAGCTTTTCCCAACTGGACTGTGCTTGCCTAGTGTGCAGAAGCCACTTGTCTTCAGACACCAACAGTTGCAAATGGATTGATTTACTTACTGGGTAAGTGATGGATGACTGGGTGAGACAATAAATATAGTCACAACCCACATTTTCTTCCAACAGTAAGTTTTCTCTTTCTGTATCATATATTTCCATGAAAGGTGCGAGCTTCCTCTAGTATGTGATTCTCCATCTATTTGGCAGTGCTAGTGTGATAAATTTTATCAATATTCCTAAGCAAATTCTGCCAAGGAGAGGACTTGAGGCTTATTCTTTGCCTGCCCACAACACAAAATCAACGGTTTGATCCCTGGCTCTGTTTTGGGTCATTCTAGATCTCTACAAGGCAAAGCCTGGTTTGGTGAGCAGTTTGCTGCAAGGACCTCTCCCAGCAGACAACATGAGTGAGTCTAGATTTGGGGTTCATCTTCCTCCCTCTCTACAGTTTTCCAACACTACAGCCTGGCTTTGCATCCTTAAATATCCCTGAGAATGCTCCCATGGCAGTAACTTAGGATATGAAATGCAAACCCTCCACTTGGCATAATTAATAAAAAATTACCCCAAGGTCTTTGTCATATGGACATGATCTGTTCAAGATGGCACTAACACAAAAACCTGCAGACATGAGCCATCATGCATTACTTGGACTCGAGGTTCAGGATTACAACTTGGTCCTCTTTTATTTACCAGCACAGACATACCCTTCCAGCTCCTGCTTTCTCCAGCTGAATGTTGGTGAGAAGAGAATCAAATCCCTACATTTGCAATCTGAACACAGCTTTTTGATCAGATGGAATTGTTTGTTTTCCCGGAACAAGAATGAGGGATGAAAATGAGAGAAAATAGCCCCAAATTTCCTTTTTTTCTCCTTTTTGCTCAGTGAATTCAATATAAAATGCTTAAGTGTCTGTCATTTTCACTTAAATTTTACATTCCTTTTTTTTTTTTTTTTTTACGGAGAAGGGTTCACTGTCTTTTTCAAGAAAGGGTACAGAATCAGAACATTTTCCACCACTTCAGAAGGAAAAGAGATATTTGGAAAAAGAAAAAACATAGGTTGTTTATTCTTTTTCCACTTTTAATTTATTTGGGGAAGTGGGTTAAGGTGCTGTGTTAGGTTTTGTTTGTGTTGAGCACCAGGGTTTCACCAGCAGAAGTTTAAAATTCCTGCAGCCCAGGTTGCTGAGTTTTGCTATTTGCTGAGTTTTTTGTCTCCAGGCTCTGTTCCCCTTGCAGCCATGGTCCTCCAAACCCAGCACAACCCATCCCTGCCCCAGATGCCTCTCTGCAGGCATCCTGCCTATCAGACCCTTGTTGCTTCATACCCCAACAGCTCCAGAGTGCCAGTACCCAAAGTGACCTCCACCCCACTGTTACACGACCACCAACTCAACTCATATTGATGTGCGATGACATGGGCTACCTGGGACCACCTTTAGGATGTGACCTGTCACCCCTGCCTCCCTTAGGCTGGGATGAAGTAGCCTTCTCCTGCTTTTCCCTGCTTTACTTGGATGCAGCAGCCAGACAGGACAACCAGAGCCCCAGCTCTGACCCAGTTACGCACAAGTGCCAGCTGGCCTTACGGTTAGCATTCATCATCCATCGTTTAAGCAGATTTTCCCTGCCTGCGGGCAGAATTATACAGGTTGGCATCCTCCCAGGGGCTGGGTTCAGTGTCTTTCCTGCAGCTGGATCGCCAGGGTAAAACAACATCTTCAATCCCTCCCTGTTTTAAAGACGAGGTTCTCCTCTCTCCCCATCCCTGCTTTCTGGTCCATTGTCCAGCTCTGAGGATGATGGAGAATTTCCCACCTGAATCAAAAAGAGTTTTAGCAGCACAAAGGCAATTTGCTCTTCTAAGTGTTATACTTTCCAGGCTACCTCTAGTATAACCTCCTGAAGGACTGTTATTTGCCCTCATATGGTGCTCTGGTTTTGGAAACCTTTTTGAGTAGCTTCTCCTCCTTGAACTTCACTTCATTGAAAGACAATTTGTTAGCATGCTTTCAGTTCATTTCTGGATTGTCACTTGTCAGACCCAGCACACAAACATGCTCTGTGCACGCTGATAGCACCAATGCAGCTGTGAGGCCATTAGCATCCGCATATATCTGTTTCACACTATTTATAGAGCACCATTAATGGTCTAGATAGTGGTTGATTGTTCATGTTTGGAGGCAGTTGAAGCCTCCCACATGACTGAGAGCATGCAAGGGCAGAGGACTTTCTGTAGAGGAAAGGGAAAGAAAGACACGAGCAGATGACAGCTACAGAGAACACTGAGCTCATCACATCAGTGGTCCATTCACTCACCATGAATGACTCCAAATATGCCAAGGGCCAGAGCCGTAAAGGATATGTTGACACTGAAAGTTAAGGAATGGTATGCTTGAAATTATTTTCTGGAGACTCAGATATTGTGTCAAAAGTTTTGCAGGGCTCTGTGAATTCCCCAGACCTGTGGAAGGCCACATGTTCAGTAATTACAACAGTGTCCTGCAGACATATGAATCAGAAGAGCTCCAGTGAGGGTATCACTCATTTTCCAAAGGAACAAATAAAATTAAGTCCATTTTAGTGGTATTGATTTGCAGTAGCCAGGGAGTTTCTGTTCATTACTCTAGAAAAGAATGGAAATCTTATAGCACCCCTGTAGAGTAGGGAAACTGAGGAAAAAAAAATACTAGGAGACGGGTCTCTTGCTTTTTAACCCACTTTCCTGAGGAAATAAAGCTGTACGGTTACACTGTGTATGTTAACTGTCTTCCTGTGACAAGCCTAAAACAATTTTTGGACTTTTTTATAGCGTTAACAAAATTTGACAAGCAGGGTAAAGTCTGAAAGATATTACATCATATTGAAGTTTAAATTTTCATTAAAATACTAGATGGAAATGATCCCCAGTGCCTCTGTGATGTGACTGAGGGAGTCTGCAGCTTGTTTCATATCAGATATTCTCCACTCAGAAGAGTCAGATGATATCTGGGTTCCCTCTTTGGATCTCTCTTCCATCTGAGCAAGATGCTCTCTAACTGCATGATCAGTATTGCTCTTTAAGGAAGAAGAGCTTTTATTTTCTGCTAATCCTTTTTAGTCCAGAATGGAAAAATGCTACAGACACTATATATAATGTGAGCTAAAGGCTGAGAAAAATTAAAGCGTAAGCAGGCGGAGAGTGTGGCTTTTATCTTCGCCTTGTTATTCATACCACTGCCTTTCTCAGCACTTCTCTCCCAAAAGAGAGTCTGGCAAATTAAAAACACAAGGAGATAAAATAAAAGGTTTCATTTCCAAAAGTTCCCTTTTTATTATAAATGGTTTTCAAGCCCTTTCTGTTCTGCTGTGGATGGGACTCCTACAGTCATGCTTTCTTCCCAGCATGAAAGGACTTCAAACATTCAAGAGCTGCACTAAACACTTGCCACAAGATGCAGAAAATCAATAATACCATTTTGGAGCATCCCCAAAGCAGAACCACCCTGCTAATGGCCAGGTCAACATGCACAGTCCTTGCACCCTGGGATTGTCTCTGTTTTGCTTCTGAGTAAAACGAGGTGCAGAAGCAGTCTGCGAATTCATTGCAAAATAAACCAATACTCTTAAAATAAGAAGTGTAGCTGTAACTGCCCTAATGGATGGTCTGCCCTTTATCAGAGCTGAGCTGTAGGGCTTCCTTCCCTTGCCATGCTCTGTCCTTCACAGCTCTGCTTGGGGATGCCGTGGGGCTGAACTGGGAGACATCTGCCAATGAGCCACGTAGTCAAACACACTCCCAGCGCGAGGGCGATCAGCCGCTGCTGAGCACCCCATGCCCACGGGCAGGTGATGCATCAGTAGTAAAGAAGGAACAAACACAAATTTCACAAATTACTTCTGTATTTTCAACACATAGAGTGGAGAGTAAAAGGAGCCAGAGTCTGTTTTCTGGCTGCACAGTACACGTTCTCTTTGCCCTTTTTTTCTCCCCAAACAGGATTACCTTGCCTGTCCTGCCTTTTGGGAATGGTCCTTGTCAGATGGCATCATCCCCTGAGATTGTGCTGTCTAGGAAAGCACCAGCTCAGGGTAAAATCACACCAAGGTGTACAGCATGGTGAGCCAGGGCTGCAGGCTCTGCCCTGGGACTCTTTAGGGACTCAGATATAATCCACCGGTGCCTGATATCACTCCTAAACCTGCTTTCTGCACAGCACAGGGATGTGTGGACACAGATGAGCCGTGTCCTGGGGGTTGGGACAAGCCCTGGCTGTCTGCAGTGATGCATGGCAGTCCTCAGCCTGTGCTGGTGATGGACTCTTCAACAAGGAGCTTTTCATTAACTCCAGCTTTGGCTCCAAGGCCTCTGCTGTAAAAAGGTGGCCAGCCCAAAATTGCAAAGGCCGGATTTGTCATTTAGGATTAACAACACACAGGCAGAGACCAAAAGTTGCCCCTGGGACTTTTCCGCATCTCATTTCTACCTCTAGAGACTACTGAAGTAAGGGAGAAAAAAGCAAATCAAAACCACATATTGTCTTTATTTTCTCATCATGTACAAGAGAGGGAGAATAACACAAATCACCAGTAAACCCAACATCTCTTCTGGGAGAAAATCCTATTGCATTTGTAAGAGGCTGTTGACAGATAACTGGAAGCCTTGAAAGTGTTGTTTCATTTGAGCTGCCCCTCTCTATTTATAACCATGACAATGTCAGGGAGTTGGAGGCAGATTAAATGGAAAGCACAGAAGTAACAACCAGAGTTTTAAAGCAAACTAAAGTGTATTTAAGATGGGGATAGGTTGTTCCCCATTCTCTGCTTTAGCTGACCCTGAGCACTTCTCTGAAGTGAAGCAAAGTGAGTTTGTATGCCAAATTTCAGGTTAATTTTATTTCATCCTCCATGGCCAGCTAAGTTGGGCAAGCATTGACACAGTGTGAAATAAGCAGAAGAGTCCCCCCCTTCTGATATCTGTCATCAGTAGGCTAAAAATAAAATAAAGTAGGCAACTGTACTACTGTACCATACAGCCAAAAAGTAGTTAGTATCCGAATGCCAAAATTATTCTTTGCCCTGTGTTGCAAAGGAACTCATGGGAGAAACGTGCAATGGCCCCTCACAATCTTTATGGTCCATGAAACATTCATTGTGACTACTTCAAGCGAGCAGCCATCTCCCCCAGGGTCTGTGCATATGTGCAAAAACAAGCTAATTTTCAAGCTACCTTGCCCAAATTCTGCTGCCATTTCCAGTGCTGCACCTCCCCTTGATGTCTCCCTCATAGGCAGAACCTGGCAGGACACGGAGATCATTGCACCATGGGCAGTGATGGCACAAAGTTTTTTTGGATGTGACTATGGGACTGTTTATCACGAAGTGCCAGAAGGGCCTTGCCAGTATGGTAAATGACCATTTTTATGCTAATGTGTTATGGATCGTTTATTTATAAAGTATTCTGGGGGATTAAAGGATATTTTTTACTTTCTTAGACAGTGAAGCAAAATGAGCAGTGCATTGCACAAGAGACTCAGTTCTATTTCCAGCTCTGACAACGGTATAAAATACATGACCGGAGGCAATTCACTTCACCTACTGTTAAATGAGGTAAGGAATCTTGCTTTACATACTTAAAAATATGTTTTGAGATCCACCGATAAAAAAAAAAAAAAAATAGAACAACATTAAAAAAACCACTATTACTAAAGCAAGCTGCTTTAAAGCATATTGCGGTTGAATATTCCTCAGAGGCAGCAAGAAAGAGCAAAAGCGGCAGTGACAGCTTTAAAAAACCCATAAATACCATCTCTAGCTTTTCCTTACTCAGACCTCCCCTAAATTTCTGCTTTTCCCACAGAAAACTGCCAAGGTGTGGCATTGCCCACAAGCTGATGTATTTCTTTGAAACTAGGGGTGAGAATTATTCTGACTTTTGGAAAAGAAAACGCAAGCCTGTTGCAGAGGATCAAAGAACATGTGAAATGCAATCTCCCTCCACTTTTCTCCTGAAGGACAGACGTGCTGGAGGCAGGTGGTGAAGCACAGCCTAGGAAGAGCCTTGGTGGTACCCATTTCTGCATGTTCAGGTGACAGTAGACTCAGGCGGGGCTGAATTTGGGGCAATTCTGCCTGTGCAGACTGTGATGGAGGGAGAAGGGGATGGTGGAGAAGAGGGGAAGGGAGGTCAGGATGTTCTCATAGGAACTTCAGGCAGGAAGGGACCTCTGGGGTCGTGGAGTCTTGCCCCGTGTCTCGCATCCCACCACATCCTCTAGACCCTGCAGTCAAGCTCATCACCCTCAGCTGCCTCGGCCTATTATAATGCAGACATCGAAAGCAGCGTGCTGTGATACAGCCACTTTCCTGCCAAACAGGGGATATGTAAGAGCTGCAGCAATTGAGCTCCTTGACTTGCTTTGGGTTTCTTTCCCTTTATTTTTCTCCTTTAGAAATCCACCCAGAAGGCTCTACATCAATCAATAGCAGTAAGGAGGCTCTCACTCACCAGGAAATGCTGAACTTGAACTTGCATGCCAGCATTGAAACCTAAAAGTGTAGATCACACCATGTGTATGTGTCCCAGAACGGACTTGCATGAGCTCATTACCTGCTCTCCCTGGAATGATGTAGCACGGCTTTCAAATTAGTTTCCTGCAGGTTTTGCCCCTTTCCTTTTTTTTTTTTTTTCCATTTCAGAGTTTACCCAATTGGTTAATAAAAGATAGTTACAACTGTGCTTAAATAAAATTTTAATGTAATAACTTTCTGAGGCTGTTCTTAGTTCAGGTACTGTTTGGGGACATTTTTGTTGCCTGGTCATTTTCCCGTTTTGTTGAGAAAGGTTAAGCTGCTGAAGGGATAATCGTGATTGCTAGGTTGGATGGCTGATAGGAGAGACAAAGAGCTTTGGATACGTGTCAAATCTTTCACAGGACTAGCTGATCGAAAACTATTTTGGGGTAATCATTATCAGCATATCTGAATAATCAGTCTCAGTTTTCAGAGGATAACGGCCACTAGCTACATCTCAGTGCTTTATGGCACATAGGCATTTTTCTTGCTTTTTAACGTCAGTCATTGACCCTTCAGGGGTCTGCTCAGAGTTGTTCTGCAGCCCAGACAATTGGATCAAATCTCACTGCTCTGGATCCATGGGTGAACCTCTTTGAAATGGATTCCAGGGTGAATACCGTGTCCTGGTGCTCAGCTGCTCCATGATGTTGAATGGGTAAACAAGTTTAAGATAATAAAAGTGAATGCTGTGTGTCACTTCTGAAGTGTACAAATGGGACAAAATCAGTTGGGTTGACAGGGCTGGAGCTTGAAATGTTTCATGTATACTCCAGATGTGTAGAGCATGAAGGGGTTGTTCTCCCATGCAATGCTTGAACTTCAAGACTTGACCTAATGCAGCCAGATTTCAGCTTTATTGTCTCAGACACCTCAAGAAGATTGTTGGGCCACATCCCAGGGAACCAAAGTCTTTCTGTAGTTCACAGTCTGGCAGTGTGTCTCTGCCTCTGCTAGACCAAGCTGAGTTTTACCCATGTGCCTGACTTGTCATGGACTTGTAAAGCCCATGTGAAGTCTTAGGGACTTTCCAGGTTCTATCTTGCTCCCAGAAACACCCAGGTCATCTGCAGGCAGGTAATTAGGCAGCTGAGACTCTTCACATGCGGGTTTGGTCACCATCATTTATGTGTTTCTGCCCCATGTTGACTGCTGAAACACCTGCTTTGAGGGGTAAAAAGTGGTGTACTCAGAAAGATGTGAATATTTATCAATTAAAACTGGATTTGTGAACTGATATTTTCATTTGTCCATCCATCCATTGAAGAAAATTCCTTCCTATCCAAAGTCAGGAGGCTCCAGTATAGACTTCTGAGCTCCTCAGGGACCAGAACCTGATTAATGCACAACTCATCTTCGCGACTGCTAATTAAAATGGTTGCTAGGCTTATTAGCAACAAGAAGACAACTTGCAAACAGAGCAAAGCAAGTCTTAGTCATGGTACCCTCTTTCATGGGTTCCACCGTATGGAAAATATGAGGCTTTTTCTTCTGCATGACTTCCCAGCTGGAAGCCCAGTAAGAACGCTGCCCCTCCCTGTCCACCCTGCAGTGATTAGGAGCACATTCATTTTCAGATGAACTCTTCCTTCACTACAAGAGCTCATGAGAGATACTACAACTCCTACCTGTGTTTTAACCATATGCATGTAGACAAGATTTTTCCAAACAGGTTGCTCCACCTTCTTTTGTGCCCTTCAAAGAGCTGCTTGAAGATCTGTCAAACACAGATGGAGTTAGAAGTCAACAACCCATCTCCTAGGCATGTGTTTTTTGTCGCAAGCCCTTTAGGTTTTTTTAAACCTCATAATCTTTCAAAGTCATTGAGCAAAAGCCCTGTTACGACGTTGTTATTTTTATGCTGGCTGTCAGTTTGTTGCAGCTCTGCATTACGCACATCCCCTTTTTCCTTAGTTTTTCTATCTCAATCTGATTAATAGATGATGCTTTTTTTAAAGGCATCCCAGCCTTGACATTGAGCATTCTAAGTCATCTATGACCTAACACTGTTCACAACTATCTTCAGCTTCACCTCCTATGCTCCAAGTCTCTCATTATTATATATAAGATGCGCGCTTTTTTTCTGCAAATTGCTCCCATGTATTTGTCTATTTAATAGTTATTGGTTGTACACTTACAAGCGTACAGTAAGTGCTCTTACAAGTCCTTTATTGTCCTCTGCTGGACTGTGACACTCTCCCATCTCCAACTCATCATCCACTGTGGAATGGCTCTATTTCATATTACGTTAATAGCCATAAATGCATGGTTCAGTATTAATGACACTCCAAATTTCAGATGTGGTCTTGGTCTATTAGATTATTAGTAAAAGGCGCAGGCAGCTTTGCAATGGATTAGACATAACGCTCTCCTTAGAGAGCAGAGACACGAAGGTTATCTCAAATCTGCTCAGGAGAAGATGCTCAGAAAACAAACATGGTTATGCCTTTGGACTAATCTATGCATGCTGCCACAAAATTCCTAAAATACTTCAGTTCATACCCTTATCTCACTTGTCTTTGGGGAAATTTTACATATCACGAAGTCAGCAAATATATAGTTTACTTAGCTTAATTACTCAGACCTGGGTTTAGTACTAGTAGAGTCATCTGCTTGATGTCACAGTGAAGCCTGAGAAATGTTGTGATTTTGGACAAATTTAATGTAACTGAATAACATTGTATGGCTGTGGTTCACAGTCACTTGCTTAGCTTAAGTACACTCTGCTCAGTAGACACTGGCCATCATTCTTCCCCTCTCAGCACTGTAACCTCAGTTGCTCTATCATCTTGACGTATTTGCTAAAAGGATATAAATGACAAATGCTAATAAATTCCTGTGCCATTCACATAGGTCAAGAAAACAAGCAAACATGAGATTAGTACAAGTTAATCGGATATTGTTTACAGAATAATTAAAGTCTTGAAACACAACCTCTCTCTGTTTTTAATAATGAATATTTGTAATTCACTGTTGCCACATGAGATCATTCAGCATCTTTTCTGCCTTCTAACTTTCAGCCTAATTTTAATAATGAGTGCCTTTTCAGTCTAACAATGATCTTTAGATTTAAAGTTAGTGGATTAATATGCACATAAAAAATAAGTACATTACCTCTAATATCTCCCCAGTGGTCAGGCTTTACTTTTCATGACTGACTCATTATAGGTAATTAATATTGGCATGATTACAGTTTGGTAAACTAAGCTACGTGTCCATGGAGTAAAAAGAGAACCACAGAATAACTTCTTTGCAAGAGATACAGTTGTATAAAATCTCAGTGACTTTGTTCTACCTGCTACAGCCTGTCTGCTCTGGAAGTCTGTTCTCAGGATCACAGAAATACAGAATCATCTGGGTTGGAAAGGAGCTTGTAGATCCTCCATCCCAACCATGACCCTCCCCCTGACCGTTCCCAACTCCCCCAGATCCCTCAGCGCTGGCTCAGCCCGACTCTTCAACCCCTCCAGGGATCCCGGGGACTCCCCCCTGCCCTGGGCAGCCCATTCCAACGCCCAACAGCCCCTTCTGCACAGAAATCCTTCCTCAGAGCCAGCCTGACCCTGCCCTGGGCAGCTTGAGGCCATTCCCTCGGGGCCTGGCGCTGGGGCCTTGGCTCCAGAGACTCATCCCCCCTCTCTGCCCCCTCCTGGCAGGGAGTTGCCGAGGGCCAGGAGGTCTCCCCTCAGCCTCCTCTTCTCCAGACTGAACCCCCCCAGTTCCCCCAGCCGCTCCCCAGCAGACCTGTGCTC
>NW_020799098.1:2798841-2868770 GCF_003259725.1 Athene cunicularia | reverse complement strand
GAAAAAAGCCTTTGCAGCAACCTGTCCTTCAGTTTAGACTGCGGTGTAACTGAACCCAATTTATCAACCAAAAGGAATTTTTTGAACATAATCTAGCGTGTTGGCAATTCATAGAAACTTCTGATATGTACAGCCTTGTAATTTCTTGTGGTCACGTTCATGGACCACAGCTCCGGAGCTCCAGACCATCTGCATCCCAACCGTCACAGGTCCCATTCCTTCGGCTGAAAGGGATGATTCAAATGATGTGTCCTCCTCACCATCACTCGTGGTTTTCAGTTACACGTAATGATATCTACAAAGATGATCATTTTATTTATAACTTATAAGGGACCCAACAGTGCAAGGCAGGCTATGCTAAAGGAAAAATCTCGTTCTCACTTTTTATTCTCCATCCTTTTGTTTGGTGCAGGATGAAACATGGTTTTGCAGCTCTTTTGATTTTTCCAGACTGTTAACTGCTCACAGTTGTATTTTCAGAGTGTGTCTGTAACTTCTTTGTAAAAAACTCCACTATAACTCCTTTCACATGTCCAAAGGCTTTTTTTGCTTTTTTTTTTTTTTTTCCCCTCACAGAAAGCATCCTAAATTGTGCAAAAATGGGAGGCCAGGTGTAAGACAGACACTCTGTGACTACCATCTCCTTTTTCTTCCCCAACAAAGGAAGAAGTTGGTCTCATCTCCTCCCTTTTCCCATCTCTTTAGCTGTACCAATGCAACCACAGAATTAAGTTCTGTTTGGTTTTCATACCCTCTGCCTTTCCCTGACACTCTCTATCCAGACTATATAGGCCAAGGCATTTCTTGATGCTTTTCAGAGTGCTTTTTTAAACTCCTCATGTGCTTAAAAGCCTTATTGCTGGTATAGAAACCTAGACTGTCACCTTTTATTTTTCCCTTGGCTTCACCTTCTCCATCACCACTTCACTTTATTTTCAGCAGGCTACAAAGACAATATCTTCTTCAACCAACACTAAAAGTGCCCCCCATGACCAGCTATGGGGTAAAGCATAAAACCCACAATGGAAGTTGTGCTTCACTTTCTTGTTTGCTCTGACTTTAATGCTGTAAATCATTTCAGCGTGACTGATGTCTGGACGGCATTTTATCGAACAGAAGTGTTTCACTGCAGTAACAGAATCAACTGGTTATCCCTGGTGCTGTTGAAAGTTCTGTCAAAGTCAGCACAGTGTGGCTGGCGTCAGGTGATTATGCAAATAAAATCCAGAATTACCAAATTGTAATCACAGTGCAAATACTATTAGCACCTGATTCATCAATCACTACCTTATTAACCACGCTGATTAGTATGAGCTGTGAGAAAACCCTCTGGGTACCGATGCACTGATCTACATCTAAATATAGTCATAATTTTGGGGCTTCAATAATGAAACCACACGGTTCAAACAATTACTTCGCAAGAAAAAGAAAAAGGCATCATGTCATCTCCTGCACCTTTAGCCAGGCTAGATATATATCTCAAAACAAACGGTCTAAAATAATCTGTTTTCATCACCGCTGTTGTCTGGAAGCTTTCCTCTACTATTAGATATATCTGCTGCAACTGTAAGATGGGTGACATGTCCCAGAAATGAGCTGCAATTTGTACTGGGAATCTTTAGTGTTTCCAAAATCTGATATGGATGCCCGAGTTCTTGGCCTCGGTGAATTCCAGTTGCTCCCCTGCCTTTTTTCCCGAATTTCACAAAAAAAATCATTGTGTTTGATGCAATCTATTGTAAATCAATCCAAAGTAAAAATAATTATTTGTTTTAATGCATACATACATAAATATATATAAGTATGTACATAAATCCTCTTATATGCTTTGCTGGGATTTTTAACCTGGTGGTGAGCAGGAATAACTCTTACTGAATGCAGCTTCTGCCAAGTTATTGTGATACTTTTTGGATTCCTGGATTAAAAGTGGATGTATGTATGCATTCTCGACAAATTCTCATGAATAACTGTCATGTATTCCATTGATAACCATGGAAAAACACGCACAAAAATGGGGGGGGGAAAAATGTATTACAAACATTTGACAATTGCTTGTGGATCAAAAAAGATTTTAGGCAACTCAGGTTACTTCGTCTCTTTAAAAATCCAGGAAGTTTTTCTTCATTTATGCATAACATTCCTTTGTCCCTGCTAGACAGCTGATGTATATGATTTGTGCATCTGTGGTAAGTTGGTTTATCTGAGAATTTTAGAGGGAATCAAAGGTCAAAATGTATTCTGACGCTTAATTTTACAAGTTCTGCCAAATAATTAATTCTTTAAATTCTTCCAAATGGGAAAATCATACTTTCTGGCCCGTAAGCAGACTTGTTATTCCCAACCATGGAATATGAAAAATAACAGCCTTTTTTGCAGATATCGGGCCATATGACACCTATAATTTTCAGCATTTTAAAACACAAATGGAGTTATTGCCAGGTAAGGTTTCCAAAGGGCCTGGGAATCGGATATGCTTTCAAAAGACTGTTGACCAAGGATCACAGAATAATCTGTTTAAGGGACATGCCTGGCACACTGTCCTGAAAACTTTTCTTCACCGAAGTAGTGGTGTTGAACTCAGCAGTTTAACATGTCTGGGTAAGTGCTGGCAGGATTCACCCCTCCTTAAATTTCTACATTTTTACAGAGCTGTCTGGACATGTAGGAACGAGCTCTAACCATAGCTGACTTATTTATGTTGTTCGTGCCAATCAAAATATTAAAGAATTTGGGACATTAGCACCCCGTTATCTCTTTGTCTGTACATATTGCAATCCATACAAAAGAGGAATTAACTCTTTCCTCCTTCCCTCCCATCTTTTTTCTTTCTTTGCTTAAGTTATTTTACACTTTCAATTCATTCTTTTCAGCATCTTTAGCTTGTATCTTTTGAATTTTGGCTTTTGGGGTTATCACAGGATTGAAACTGCCTTCATCTTCACCCCTTCGTTACCTCTAAGAAACACTGAAAAACCAGACATATAGGATTGAAACTACCTCAATTTTCACTCCGGTTCCTCTAAGAAACACCGAAAAACCAGAGATACAGGTGATAAAAACAATATTCTGTCCTTGGAGGTGTTCCAGAGTCAACTGGGCATGGCCCTGGGCAACCTGATCTGGTGAAACCTGTTTTGAGCAGGGTGTTGGGCTAGATGACCTCTGGAGGCCCCTTCCAACCTAAAATTTGATGCTACAGTTCTACGAAATTCCAGCTGAACTACATTTCCCATGATGGCCAATATCAGTATACTGGCCAGACATCTTCATTCCCAGCAGAGTGACTGGGACCTAAGGAACATACGGGCATGAGTGTGGCATGGTGCCTAACTTTTAAATCCCTGCTCACCTCTAATTATTTGTGGCACCTTTCATAGAACTGTGATACTACCCAGAACCTGGGAGACAAACTGACCAACCAACATTGCTGAGCTGAAGACGCCTCGAGTGTCACCTATCACCTATTTTAATTAATATCCAGATTAAAAGTGTTTTTATATCCAGTATTTAATATCCAGATTAATAGTGGGGTTTAGTTAATATCCAGTTTAAAAGTGTAATAAAAGGTAATAAAGATATCCCAAATCCTGAAAAAAATCATAGAATGGGGAAAAATTATATTAATTTCCAATAGATTTACAGCAACATGTTTCCACACACTTTAAGAGTGTTATGTCACCTGAGAAGGGTTTAAGTGAGGAAAAGAGTTGCCATGAAGTTGATAGAATTTTACTTAAAGACTGATGCATTCTCATCTCTGCAGGGCAGCTTCCTTTTCCACAGCAGTATGAATTCCTGACGAATGCTGCTTGTGTGCCTGCTGTGGCCCCAGTTCTCCTCCTCTGGCTGCTGCCACTCACCCCCTCTCCTGTATCGCACAGCTGATTATCCCTTCTGAGAGCTAGAATTTTACATTTACCCTTATTGAATTGGACTTTATTTTTTCCAGACAATTTTTTCAATCGGTCAAGACAATTTTGGATTTCAGTCTTGTCCTCCTGCTCGTTCACGTTGCAAATGCCATCAGTCTGCAGAATCTCAAAGTCATTAATAAAAAATGTTGAATGGTACCTGTTCTATGGCAGACTTATGCTTTTGCTTTTTAATACAGTATTCTGCTCTGATACTTCTCAGAGAATAGTTATTAATGCTTTTCTATTTTCCAGTCAAATGCCAGTACAATAAATAGTACCATTATCTAATCCTTGTTTTCCAAAATTACATAGGAGACTATCTAGTGAAATAATGTCCAGGCCTTAAGTCACAATATTTGACATCTATGGTTTCTTTCCTATCCTCTAGGTCTATTGCTTAAAAAAAAAAAAAAAAAAAAAAAAAAAAAAAAAAAAAAAAAAAAGTTTTGACTTTTATTCAGCCCTCTGTTGTCTTCACACTTACAGACTTAGTATTTATTTACACATTATTCTGAAAACTGAAATGATGATAACTCATTGTGTCGCCCCAAACTTCTTTCCAAGGATTGGCACTGTGTTAGTCTTTCCCCACATCACACCCCACTCTGTGTTCTCAAAGGCCACTACCATATCTCTGTGGGTTTTTCTACCTATCTCCCAGAATACACTAGGGGAATGCTGTCAAATCCAGATCATTTAAAATGCTGACCTGTCGTATCTCTTTCATTTTCCCATTACAGCCTGACTTCTCATTTCTTTTCTGTAATGTTAATTGTGCCAAACACCTAATAATTTTTATTGTAGTTAATTTTTATGTCTTTGGCCGGCATCTTCCTCTCCCTTGAGATGAGGAACAACAGTGTCATGGATATTCATCTCATTCTTCTTATACTTATCAGAGGCTTGTTTGTTCTTCTTTCTCTGATGTTTGTCCCTACATATTCGTGCTTGCCTAATAAACTTGTCCATAGTGCTTTGATGAGGTTTCTGGATCCTGCATGTTTTCTGCCTGTCTGACATCCCTAAAGGTCTGTTTGGTCAAGTAAGTTTCTTACAACTTTCTTAAGCCATTTTTCACATCGGGATAGTCTGTATGTCTCTGCCTTTAACAGAAATTTCCTAAAGCATTGCCAGTTCTCCACAATTTTTCCCTTAAAAATTCTCCCTTCTGGGTCTTAACAATTTCCATTTGAGGGAAAGCATTTTTCTGGAGACCATTATCACTATCTTGCTTTCTTTTTCTAAGGCACATCCATCCTGGTTCAGATTCATCCAAGCTCTGCTCTACCTTCATGTTCTCAGTCCATTCCTACCTATTCTATTTAAAATCATAACACCTCTTTTTCTCTTTAGTTGGTTTTTTGGTTTTTTTTTTTTTAGTTGCCCATCAAATATTTATGCGTATTAACGTCCAGAGTTTTCTGGGTTCTATATATACCTTCTTGTACTCTTCTTTGTAGACATGTCTGGGTCAAAAAATTCCTTTCTCACATCTGCCAGTTGCTACCTATAGGGATCACTGTGACTAATTCCGTTACTTTTCCAGAAATGGAATCAAAGATGTAAAGTGAACCTTTCACATTGAGAGATGGAAGATAGTTGTGGCACATGACAAAGATACAATCAGTGTTTAACAAAGGAGGGAATTGTTGCTACACAAGAGACCTTTCTACGAGCATATTGGTTCTGGCATCTCTCATAAAGACTAAAACCAACTCAAACATCAGATAAAGCCAACTGGTGCACACAGCAGGAAAGGCTGGAGTGTTTGTTGAGGTCATTCTCATTCTAGCTTTATAGAAAAACCCAGAGACTCTTCCAGCACTGACTCTGATTGCGGTTCTTGGATACACAATTTTATATAAACTGCGGCCAAGCTCCACGGAGAAGAGCTTTCTCCCAGTTATTGGCTGGATTGTTTATATTCCTTGTGGTTTATTTGTCTGCTTAATTAGTGCTTGAATCTCTTTGCATTGTATTTCCTCTAGGAGCTGATTCTAGGGTATTTTAATATCCTCTAGGAAATTTCTTGTAATGCTTCAATTAGAAGCTCTCTCACACTTAGCTTGTTTTCATTTAGGGCTCTGCATTCAACTGACAGAGGAACAGTAAGAGGCAAATTGTTTGGGTCCTGATATTTTGATAGGTTTAAAAGATGAACATTATTGATTGCATGGGTCATCTTTTTGGTTTCTTCTCCTGCTCTGCATTCTTACCGATATTATATTCATTGCCGTTGTCTGAGTGCTTCTTGGTAATGCACTAAGCTATGCGACTTACACGCATTATTTACACGGTCTTTACTGTTCTTTTCTTTCCCCTTCCACTGTGCGTGGGTAGTCTTTCCCTGGTTTGTTTTGTTTTTTGGGGTTTTTTAAACTTATTTACTAAATACACAATTTGTACTAGACATATTGCTATTCACTGATGCTTAAAAAGTCAGGATCAAGGAAAAGAAAGATGGTGGTCCTTAGCTCAGCAGCTTCACTGACAGCTTTTTGCTGTGAACAAGAGGAGTTTTTTTCCAGTTCAAGGAAAGTTCATTGCATTAGAACAGTGAAAGAATTATCCAGAATTTTTGTATGATGGATCTTGTTGATCTTCTACATATTTCAGCCAGAACCCTTCTTCATCTCAGAATCCAATCACTAATTATCCTTTTGTACAATATAATTAACTGTAAATGTAAACCTCTGTTTGAAGCTTCCAGTTTAGTTTCTGTTAGGAAGTGTTGTTGTCCATGAATTTTGTTAAAATCTTCCACCTTTATGAGTTTCCTAGGTGAGCCATGCCCATCGCTTCGATTTGAATGCATCTACCTGGAAAAGGTGGTCTGAAGGGGATTTCTATGGTGATCCGTGGTTGTGATTGCCAAGAGTTAGAGGCAAGCGTACAATGTAAATGTTCAAAATAAATCAGCATGTATTGGGCTGGTCAGCTTGTTCAACATCATTTGAAGGAGTGTCCCAGAAACCTGACTATGTATCACATCTCGCACAGGCCTTGCCTGACATGCCCTGCTTTGGCTGCGCATCACAATTAAAGGATCATCACTGTGATTTGCTACCGTGGAGCTGAGCTGATTTCTGGAGAGAAGCTTCAACTAAGCAAATATCTCAGCTGTGTAGTTTTTCTTAACAGGAACGTGCTGCTTTGAGTACATTGTTTTGAAGGATATAGCATTGCTTTGGGAAAGCCAGCACTGCAAAGAATCTACTCAAGCTGTCCAGCAGATACTTAGGAATTAAGTATATCACATGAGAAGGAAACAGCACATTCTCTAAATGTTGTCAACCACATGGAGATTCATCTCTCTTACGTTTCACGTCCTGAGATGATGACCGTGATAAGAATTGACTTAAATCCCACAGACCTTGGTTCTGCTTGCAGATTGGTTTAAGCTCATCTCCTAATCAAGTAGTTGAAACATTTATCTTTCTTGGCTGAATTCCAGTTCAGGTTACGAAATTGTTCCAGTTCATTAACCAGTCTGGTGATCCTGAGACAGTCATTATGGGAAAATACAATACTTTACAGAAAAGGAAAGATGACTTAAGGCAGATTTCAGATAAGAGCTTTAGACCCTTTGTCTTAGTCTTGTGACAGGTCTTGAAGGCAGCTTCCCAGCAGTGTCCCAGATTGTCCCCACCTCCTTCAGCTTGTCACACAGAGCTGAGCACTCACTGACCCTGTCACAGGGTCATGAATGGGACCAGTAGGATGGCAGTTCCACCTCCCTTCCTGCCAGAGCTGGCACCTACAGCCTCGGAACACTCAGCCCATCCTCTTGCCCTAGACTATTCTTTGAGGCAGATCAGGGGATGGATGGGGCAGCACAGGTTAGTGAGGCACATCAGCCCTTAACAGGGCACCAACATGGTTCTCCAGTGTGACAGAGAGGCATCAAAGGTATGCCTTTGGTTGAGAAGGACTCTCTGTTGGAGTGTTCCTGGAGCTGGCTTTAAAATTGTCAGCCTTGTAGAGTCGGGGAGAGTCAGAACATGACACAAAATCATGACATTTCCTTTGTGCATTCCCACTGTCTACTATTCCTTCAGCTCAGAAGATTTCCTGAATATGAGGCCATTTTCTCATTTAGTAAACTATGTCTTCAAAAACTCATGCAAACTCTTCCAGGAACTATATACACTTCCTGTAGCAAAACAACCTCTGTCAAGAAAGCCTGTTGGTTTGGGTTTTTTTTTTTGGTTTGGTTTGGTTTTTTTAATATGACATGTACTAGTTTAATTCAATGGTCCCTAGTTCTTACTTTAAAAGAGACTAGGAATAGTTGGTTCTTCACCACTTTCATTCCCCCTGATTTTTTATCCCGACCTTTAAGCATCTCTTTCCCAGACTGAGGAGTTCTAACCTACTTATTCAGACTTCATAGAAAAACTGCTGCTAAAAGCTGCATGGATTTGTTGCCCTCCTCTGTAGTTCTCCGGTATCTCCTTTGAGATAAGTGTGCCAAGCTTACACGTAGTATTCAAGATGTGGGAAAATCCAAATATTAAAAATTGATGCAGTATCATAATATTGTGTCTTTTTTTTTTTTCCACTGCTAATTTTTGTGGTGCTTTTTGGCTTACTTTATTAAGCTTTGGGCTGTTTTATAGAACTCTTAGGTACTTACGGAAGTATCTATCATAACCCCAAGAGCTCACTGCCTTTATAGGTATCTATCTTGTGTGAAAGAAGATAATTTTTTGCAGTCCCTGCAACTGACACCTGAAGGCATTGCTTCAGATGAATGTATCACACTGTTCTTATCACATTCAGCTTCATATCTTCCAACATGTTGTAAAAACCCCCCAAAATTAAATTTGCCTCCATGACGGTTTTCTTAATCTGAATCCAGCCAGTTATTTTCAAAGAATTAGATGTCACCCATGGAAGTATTCAAAAAACAATTACACAGACTATAAATACAAAAGGGTTTTCTTACACAAAATTGTGCCATCAGGTCCCTTCTTTATCACATTAGTATGTTTTAGGTTTCTTCCATCAATACAATAAAAAGATGAAGCCTCTTGGAGACCCAGGAGACCCAGAAGTCTGTTCTACATGTTAGCAGAGTCCTGCTGCCTGGCCTGTGGCAAGCTGTTGGATCTCTGGTTTCTCTTCAATTATTTCTTGATTCTATTTTCATAGGAAATCCTGGGAGGAAAAGGTTAGTACATCTTCTCATGCAGAGGCCTCACTCCTTCTCTTTCCCCAGTACGAACATGAGGAGTGACCTTGCTGGGAGAAGAAAAAAGTCTAGAATCTTTTCTCTGACTGTAGCGAGCTGCCTAGGAAAGAGCATAACAGCAGAGCAGGTAGGTAGTAATATGCCTATATACTCTGGTGAGTACTCTCGACAGAGTATATAAGTGTATTACTCCTCCTCTGACCAAAGGAAGAGGTGATATCACTGTGTTTGATTTCCTTACCAGCCCTTTTTCCCTCCTTTAATTCATTTCTAGGCCATTTTGTCTGCATTTTGCTTTAACAGCTAATCTGGAGCCAAGAGGATATCCACCCTCAGACTGTCAAGATGTAGCCATTGTGCAGGAAAATCTAGAATTTCTCACTAGCAGCATACTGCACCCAGCTATTTCATAAAATAAGAAATGATCAGTGGTGGGTCAATGTTATACAAAGGGATTTTCATACACTGTCATGCTGAAAATACAGGAACGGGTGTTAAGACCTCTCCTAAACAAATTACTTTCCTAGCATTCAACAGGCTATTAGCATTTATGCTATTTTCGCTCACATTCACTGTCTCTCCTGACCTCTCATTGCTGTGCTGAGGTGCTCCCATTACATGGAATTAGATTTAGAAGGCGCCCCTGGATGGCGAGGACCTGACCACTGGTCTTTGTTGGGTCTAACAATTGGCTTCCTAAATAAGTATAACCCAAGGCAAACATTTACTTCTCACACTTTTACAGCAAAGATGGCTTTACATGTGGCGGAAAAAAAAAAAAAAAAAAAAAAAAAACAAAAAAAAACAAACAAAAAAAAAAACCAAACACCAAACCTCTAAGACAGCCTCTCAGTTTTCAGTGTCTTTTGCGTTCATTTTTCATGTTTTATTTTCTCTCATCCTGGAAGGAAAACGGAGCAGTAGAAAGCATTAATCTGTAACCACAGTAATTTCCTGAATGCCAGAGAACTGCTGTCAAACCCAAAGATTCACTCGCTGCTGAAACATCTGTATTAGATTACTGCACTTTCCTTTTTGCTCCTGCATCGTGGCCTGCAATCAGCCACTGCTCCAAACCAGAAGCTGGAAGCAGCTGCAGACTTCAAAACCATTCCAGGCTTCCCCTGTCTAACAGTTGCAATGTAACTTTTACAGCAAAGACATCTTTTGGGATTTTACGGACGCTCCTTTAGCCAAACACTGCACAGCAAATGGTAAATCCCGTTTCCTTCCTGGAACAGAGATGGAAAATTCTGGGTTGGGTTCCTACCGTTTTCTACCGTTAATGTGGCTTTACTAATTTCTCTCTGCCTCACTTTCCAGATAGTTGCCTCTAATCTCCACCATTTTCTCCCACTGACTGCCAAGCTGCTCATAGCACACACTTTTCTGGAAGTGTATTTTTCTTCTTTTCTTCCCTGTGTATTTATATTCTAGTACC
Source organism: Athene cunicularia (assembly GCF_003259725.1). Taxonomy (NCBI): domain Eukaryota; kingdom Metazoa; phylum Chordata; class Aves; order Strigiformes; family Strigidae; genus Athene; species Athene cunicularia. The sequence continues at coordinate 2,858,221 of NW_020799098.1, read as the reverse complement.
TACTAAAAATAATGATGATAGTTTTAATAATGACTGATCTTCCTTGACCTGATTTAGCTCTTTAGCTAGCTGACGCAAGAAGATTATTCATTGTCTTCTCCAAAGTAATTTTCATGAGTCTTTGGGAGTCATGTCTCCTGTCTGATTGACTCATTAGATTTCAAGATCTCTAATAGCCAAGATCAGAAAGACTGATTTGGATAATACCTTCTGGGAGTTTGCTCCTGACTTGCATGTCAAACCTGGGTTTCTCTTGAGAGGTGGCAATGCATACAGACCCCACGGATTTATCACCAGAAGAAAGCATGATCCTACCGACTGCCCTGAAAGACTTATTTTGACAGCTGGCATGTTGCTGACATGAGGTGTGAGAGCCACCCTCTGCCAGTGTCCCCACAACAAGGACTCTCTTGGAAATGTTCAAAAAGGAAGGAGTGGGAAGGCACGTGGGATAGATCCAAGCCAAAACAGTCTCTGTCAAATGGTGGCTGTTTGCATGTTGAACATTGCCAAGATATCCTCAGACTGAAGTTCAGTTCTCCCAGCCTTTGCAACCTGCAGCCTTGTGGGGCAGCTGAGCTCAGCTCACCCGCAGCCGTGGTGATCCCGGAAATCTAATATTGGAGACAGAAAATTTGGCTTCTTTTCCTGAGGGATCCTGGTTAATGCCTTTGTTTCTTTGTCTTTAACTGGGGGATAATATGTAAAATATTTCTGAAATTTATCTCTAACTCCTTCCTTCCAGTTGGGATGTGTGATTTGAAAGACACCCTCAGTAAATGAGGTTAGCTCTTCGCCAGCAGGAAGAGAGAGATATGATCCCACTTTTGGGTTTTGGATCTCCCACCCTCCTCCCTGGGAGATCACAAAATAGGGTTTATGTTACAGTTAGCGGGTGGTTTCTTGAATAATTGTAGCATCAGTAATATGCTGGTAAAAAAACCTCAGAGAACAATCTTGTCTAAAGCACCGAGGAGCAGCACAGAGGAAGAGAGATGACTGCCTGCCCTTCTCTACAGCAGCCAGGTGTCACAGCCACCGGCAAGGGAGCTGAATTTCCACAGGGCTTAGCAACCACATGGAAGATTTCCAAACCCCATCGAATTTCATTTTCAGAAACAGGGTTTATAACCAGATGCAAAGCTACTAGTGAAGAAATTTGGGAACTGCAGCTCGGTACCTTTTCCCATCTGAAAAGACGTTCTTACAGTGGACACCAGGGAAGTCTGATTCAAGGCAGCTCGTTTAAGCCTAGCAAGGGCATCACGTGTGCTACATGCTTGGATGGGCATTCACCTGGTAAATACATCTGCATATGGTCACTGGCTCCCCAAGGAGTTTCTATTTCAAGCTCTGAAGTCCCACGCATATGTTTATCTATCACTGTCCTTTCTCCTCCCTCTCTCTGCTTACTGACAGAAAGCCCTGTCCTGGAAGGCCAAGTTCACTGACTGCAATGACAAAGCAGCACAGAATCACTTGGGAACAACTCATAAAAAACGGATGCTGCCATCCAAACAGCCTAGCCATTGCATAAGGTCATCCCTTTAGCAAAATCTTAATGAGGCCACTCTGACATAGTTCACCTCCAAACTGGAGAGCTATCAGCAATGATTTCTGGCTTTTACTAGCCAAGATGAAGCTGATGTTCCCTCCAGCCTCTAAATCAGAATGCAGCCACGCAGTCGCTTTAGAGCTGGGGGAAGAGAACAAGCCTATCCTCCATGTGTCATGCTAAAAGCAAACATCTGGCTAATCCTTTTACATGCCCATTGCTACGCCTGTTGCTAAATTCATTACCACTTTTAACTCTGTATGTTGCAATACTTGGACTAGTGGCTAGAGTTATTATTTTCCTCTTCTTTTAGTAACTTTGGATATTCGTACACGGGTGACTTCCTTATTGAAAATAATATTCTGAGACTGGGAAACTGTCAGTTTAACATCACTCATAGGGACACTCTGTTGGTTTATGGGGGACTGGAAAAAGGTGAGCTGAACTACGTGAGACTTCAAGCAAAAGACCCAGAGATGCATTTCTGACCTTTGATGGGGAGGTCAGGGCAGGCTGAGCTGATCAATGAGGTGTTGAAACACAGATAAGGCAATGTCCTCCTGCTCTCAGTGTTGCCATAGGCTTCCACTTTGTGACAGATTACATTTTAACAGAAGGAAAAAGTCAGGCATACAGGAGAGATGTAACTCTCTCAGACCTTAATTACCCATGTTATAGACCCAAAAATGTCTTTAAGATTTTTGAAATAGAGAGGTGGCCAAGTTCAGTCCAGCCTTTGCACACTCCCCAGAGTTCCCGGAACAGCCACGTTTGGAACAGAAGCACTGGGGAAGCAAGCAAAGCCTGGCCTGGCTGGTGCTACACATCACCAGAACTGGCAAGACAAACCTCTGCCAGGAAGGATTTTGTCTGAGCTGGATGAAGAAGAAAGCCAGCTGGACAGCAGCATGGTATATTGGGCCAAATCTCTCAGAAGATGTAAAACAGGATGGTGCATTATTTCTGTGGGGGGAAAGATATCAGAATTTGTTCCCAGAGGGCTGGTAAATGTCCTTATTTGTACAGAGAGAGACTACAGGAACAAGCCTCCATTAGACATTGCTACTCAATGTTGGCATTAAAAGTAAGAAAAAGAATAATGCATTGGGTTTTTTTCTCCCCACACCCCCTTTGCTTTGCAAACATTTCATGCAGACAAGACACTCGTGTGCTTTTATCTGAGCACAAGCTCAAATTCCACTGTTTAAAATCTGGCGTATGTAATATGCACGGCATTAAATAGAAAATAAACCAGGAAAAACACCACCAGCAAAAAGGAGACAAAGCTAGTAACTGAAGATATTAATGCAAGAGAGATTTTCTTCCAGGTGAGGCTTCCACAGTGAGCCACCCTCAGGTCCTGGCTGTACCTACGCCCTGTGTCCTTGCCCACAGGTCACCAGCTTCAAACACACATTTTATTAACTCCTACCTCAGGGTAGACATGAGGTGAGGAAGTCCGTCAGGGGATGAACTTTTTTAATGCCACAGAAATAAATGAGCCCGACATTTATTCCTCATCCTTTAATATTTTAGATGGCTTATATAAAAAACCCCTCAAAACGTCACACACATTAAACCCAGATCTTTCTAACCTGTCACAAGGTAGCTGCTAAAGTAATTCTGGTCACTTCTAACTGAAGGCAAAGTTGAGGAACAGAACGCAGTTTGCAGAGTTTAATTTTAGTCTGAGCCTATGCTACTCATTTTCATGCCATGAATTTATATTTCCCTGTATTTACTTGAGCTAAAGCAGAAGGTGGAAGCCTGGGAGGTCCCTGTGTTCACTTAAGAAAGCAAACAAGCTACCAGGAGAAATTACAATGTAACTTGAATTTATAGAAATAGTATTTATTTATGTTCATATTTATATTTATGAATCATAAAAACTGAATTACAAAAGGGTTTAGGTTGTTGGGCTTTATTGGAATCAAGATCTTTACCTTGCTTCTGAAGCACACTCCTGGCCTGGAGTAACACACACAGTTCAACTCACCCTTTTGCCCCACCTCTGGCCACCCAGCATCACCCTCTGCCCTCCGTTCTTCTCTTCTTGTGGCCACACACCGCTTTCCCCCTTCTCCTCCCTGCTCCCACATCTGTGCCCTCACGTCAGGTTGACACTGGACAGGTCTGTAGCGGAACCAAGCTCGGAGGTGCCTTCACATGCACACACCATGCTGGGCACTGGGTGGTCTCCAAGCCCAAAGACCCTCACGCCCTACAAGCATCCCCTGTTCCTGGTTGCCATAGGGAAGTCCTCATGCCTCTTTGCTAACTCACCCCTCCTCCTATGCTCTTGACATTTCCATTTCTCTATCCAACTCCTGTATCCCCTGTTTATTTAAGCAGCAGCTGTTGGGACAACTATTTTCTCAAGTTTTACGATTATCTTACGGTTGCAGGGATGGGATGACATGATGACAACTTCTCTTTGTGGGCCAAGTCCTAGTTCGGTATCCTTTTCCAAAAGCTGCTTCTCAGGACTTTTATTATGAACACAAGTGTCAACCATGAGAGGCAGGTTTTCACAAATCCGGGGAGGCTTTGGTTCAGGGCTCTAACCATTCCTCCCCTTTAAGGCAGCTGATGGTCTGAATTTCTAACCAGTAGGGATAAATACAGTAATGGCAAATAAATGCTGATATTTGGGGGAAGTTAAATTTCTCAAAGAATCAAAACTGCCAACAAAAATATTTTTATGTGATAATGGAGAAACCCTTCGTTGCAATTTTGACCTTTTGTAGCATTTTTATTTACATATTTAGCTATGCTGTGATTTATATTTATGCTGTTGTTTATCTTATTCTATACATCAGTGACTGCTCTTTTTGCATCACTATTAGCAATTTTTCTACTAGTTGATATTTCTGTTAGTAAATTCTGTAGTAATTGACCTTATGTTTTGCTCATTCCCCCCCCCAAAAAAAAAAAAAAAAAAAAAAAGTCTTTTGAAATGTGGATCTAAAATGTTCTGGTTTGTATTGAAGCATTTTATTATACGGGTCTTAACAGAACAAAAGACAAAAAAAGAACATCCCTGAGGAATGCTTCATTTTGAACACATCAACATTCCCACTGAAATAACAAACATGTCCAACCAGCCCTAGAAACCACACTTATCTGCTTGTTCTATCCCACCAGCGCTGGCTGCCCAGATATCAGCATGGCACTCAGAGCTGTTCTCCTTGCACACAACAAATCTGGCCTCTGTCCTTGGCTCCTGTCCACCTCATCAGTCTGAGATCTGGGGTAGAAGCGTTCTCCTCCTGAAACGCCCATAGCCCCGTGTCTACAGGCACCTACTGCTGATGGCCTGAAAGATGATTCGCCACCTCGATTTATGCCACCTCTTGGTTTGAGGTCAGAGGGGCTTCTGTTGGCTTCAGCCTCGCTCCCCCACTTGTTGTGTCAGCTCTTGCACTCAGAAAGCCAAAATCATTCCTGTTCCTACAAGTCTTCACTGTTAATCGCAGCCAGACTCTGTAAAAGCACTTTCACTGCGTAGAGTGGTCAGAAAGAAGTATTAACTTGATAACACTTTTCTCTTCCTTTCTTTTTTTCTCTTTTTCCATTTATTTTGCCTTTTTCTATTCAGTTGCTCCAAACTTAAATTAAGACCTGTAAGAGAAAGATAATAAATTACTCTCCGCATCAGCTGGCAACAAGCCATGAAATAACAGCAAAGAAAGTTTAGACTAAGCCAGAGGAGACTTTCTAACCAAGAAGACAGGAAGAGGAGAAAGCCACCATGAGGGGTGGGTTTGGAAGGGACAAAAATATCTTCAGTAAAGGGGCTCGGGCCAGATCACCACTGTCCTTCCCTCCTGTGGCCTGGAGACCGCTGATGGCCACCAGAACTGCAGCAGGGTAGCAAAGAGCTAAAAACAAACGAAACCCAAAGCGGACACCTTCACACCCAAAGGAGAAAAGTGGTGGAGGTAGTAAATGCAGTAATGGGGTTGATGTGATGGTGGCTGGGATGGTCTGGGGGAGTGGGAAGGCAAAGGAAAAGGGAAGGTATAATGTATGTCTGAGCAATTTCAGGTAGACAGCATAAGCGGATTGTCTGATTTTCTTTTCCCACATCTTTATCAGTCAGCTAATAGAAGCTATTTCCTCTCCTTATCCTTCTTGCCTCATTAATCAAGACATAAACATTCATAGTGTAGCCTGATTTTTCCTAGATTTCAAATAAAATCGCAACAACAATATTATTAAAATAGACATTCTTCACAAACGTCACATCAACAAAAAGAATTCTCCACACCAAAGTCAAAATTAACACCATCGCAACACCAACAAAGGTGGATAATTTAAGCACAGCCCACCCCTCATCCCTTAACCTCAATTATAGGAAAGATTTCCCACAATTGTAATGCTCTCTTGCAATGTCCTGTCCATGTTTTGCCTGCTAACCTCTCCCAATTACTGCCCTTATCTGGAATTTCTGAAGAGCCCCACTTTGGGCACCACAAAGGACAGCAGCACAGCTTTGAATCATCTCTTGCAATCGCTTCTAGATCATTTTTTAATACGCTTGGACACAGGAGCCACCAGAGCTGGATACAGCCTCAGAGGGACACGCAGCGAAGACTGATCCGGGCTTCCCAGAGGATCGTTGAATCGCCTGCCCATCTTTATAAACAATTAAATATTAAAATTCCAGCACTATTCTGTGTTGAATGTGAGCAGGATCCATCTCTCCCAGCTCTGGACCCGGAGATGCTGCAGGCAGCTGCACTGCAGCTAATCTTCCTTTGCAGAGGGAGAGGCACCTCTCTCCTTGGGGTGCCTTGTATAAACCTGGAGTACATGCAAATGTTGATCAAAATCCTTTAAGCTGTGTTTTTCTGCACCAAAAATTTGCTTGTCCTTTTCAAGCCTCAGGCATAACATGTAATTACTCGTTTACCAGGTGTGTGTGTCTTTCCTTTTATTTAAAAAGCCCCATTCACGCCACTATATGGCCCTACCCATGTCCTAGGATTCACTCTGCCCCAAAAGAGTAAAAAAGGGTAAAAAAGAGGGAGGAATGAGATGTAACACGTCAAGAGGGTAAGGAGCTGTACCTCCTTCCAACTCAAACCCAACAGATTGGCGAGGTCCCAGGTGCTCGCAGGTCTCCATGTGTGTTTACTTCAAGCCCTTCAGTTCCTCCACGCAGACCTACCCAGACATTTCTATTGAGGTTTAAGTGCGTTAGCATAAACCTGTTCTTCATTAGTTTAAATTAACCGTAATAGCCCTGGTTTAGGCCGAAACAAGGAGACAGATGGAAAGCAATGAGGTAACTGGTTCTTAATGAGTTGATGTTTGCTAGCTGAGCTGCAGCGATGGCACGGGACGTGCTCTCTCCCTGCCCTGGTTGGGAGGGGAAAAGCATCAGCACAACCCCAGAGGTTTTGTACATGCATGGGGAAGGTCCATCAGTCCTGAGGAGCACACGAGGTGGCAGCCCCCAGCCTTACCCCCGCCAAAAATTGAAGGTTCAGCCCAGCTATCCCATTCCCGCACCCCATTCAAACCCTGAGATCCGTGCCAGCTCAAGCCTTCCAGCAACGTGGGCAAATTGTCTTTGGAGAGGTTGGGAAGGAGGAAGAAAGCTCAACCAGAGAGGGCAAGATGAAGGGCAAATGCCATCTTCACCCTACCATGTCATTTGGGAGAAACCTTTCTTTTCTAACCAAAAAGGTGGTTAAAATCCCACCATACATGAGAAGACCAGTCCAGCCCTAACCGGAGCAAGGCAAATGATTTCTTTATCTCTGTATGTCACTGGAGAGATTAGATGAGATATATTTATCTAGCCAGCAATCTGTGTAGCTGCAAAAGATACAGCTACAAAATTCCATGAGTTGAGATCATCCCATGCTGAGTTTAGCATCCCAGTAAGAAACAATACTTCATTTTGGTGGTTGACATGTTTTCATCGAAATGTAAGGAAAATGAGTAATTTGACCTCAAGTGTTGGGTGTCTGGGCTTTTTTGTTTTGTTTTGTTTTGTTTTGTTTTAATTCACATTTTAAAAAAATTGTAAAGGATTCGTTCAGTGGGATTTTTTAAGTAAGACCATCTTTTTGAACGTTTTCCTTTTACAGTATTTGTTCCTGTTTACTTGTATTTTCCAGTTGCTCTACTTTGCTTGTTCCCAGCAGTGTCAAAAACCCAGCTCTAGGAAGGAGGGTGAAACCTTAAGGAAGAGAAAAGTCCATAAAAGAATTAAGAAAGATGAAAAATGTGTTCATTTCCTGCCATGATTGTCAAGAAAAATAGGGAAATAAATTTACTGGGTTTTGTTGGTTGTTTTTTTTTTTTAGTCTACTCTCATATCCAATGAATCAACAGATCTCCCATGGTCTGACAGAGCAACAGTTAAATCCCCACACCATCCACTTGGACTGTCCTTTAAAATCATTTTATTAAGAAAGTTGAAAAATCATGGATAAACACACTACAAGGAAATATTTCCTGTGTACAGTAGAAAGAAGCCGAGGGAGAGCCCCTGCTCAACACCGGGGTCAGGCCCCATCGCAATGTATGGAGGCAGGAGAGTAGGGTCACTGGGAGGAAACCAGTGTAAACAGGATCTGCTTCTATCAGTGGGAAAAAGAAACAACCCTGTTTAAATCAGCCAGAAATATGTGCCTATATGTTTTAATCACGAGCTGCCGTTTCCAAGTCTTGCAGCAGGGTTAAAGCACAGGCGAGGAGCTGCCGACCACAGGCTGTCCCTGAATACAAGACCCTGATTGTCACTTTTTAGTTCTGGAAGGAACTGGCAAGGGGCAGCCCGTGCTTGCAGGGGAGTGGGAGGACCAGGGTCAGCATGGGAAGGATGCTTGATGGAAGCCCGGGGTATGGGGCAGGAAAGGATACCTGCCACGCTTGCAGAGCACCCTCCTGGTGGGATGCTGGGACCGGGGGGAACCTTCCAGCTGTGCAAGGAACCCTCCCGGTGGGATGCTGGGACTGGGGGGGGGACCTTCCAGCCTTGCAGAGCATCCTCCCGGTGGGTTAATGGGACTGGGGGGGACCTTCCAGCTGTGCAGGGAACCCTCCCGGTGGGATGATGAGGTTGGGGGTCCCTTCCAGCCTTGCAGAGAACCCTCCTGGTGGGATGCTGGGACCGGGGGGGACCTTCCAGCCTTGCCGAGCACCCTGACGGTGGGATCTGGGACCGGGGGGTCCTTCCAGCTGTGCAGGGAACCCTCCCGGTGGGATGATGAGGTTGGGGGTCCCTTCCATCCTTGCAGAGCATCCTCTCGGTGGGTTACTGGGACTGGGGGGGACCCTTCCATCCTTGCAGAGCACCCTCCCGGTGGGATGCTGGGGCCAGGAGCCACGGCACAGTTTGTCTCCCTTGCGGGGTTTCCCCCCCCGCCCCCCAGCAGCGCATCCCCGGACCCCCGAGGGGGGGACACGGACCCGCCGGGCAAACCCTGCGCTCTGCTGCCCAACCGGACGGGACAAGGCAGCCAGAGCGGTGCCAACCGGTCCTGGGGGCTGCAAGGTGAGGAGACCCCCGAGGGCAACGGCACCACGCTGACTTTCGCCTTGGACGTGCAGGCGGTGGGCGTCGGGGTCTTCCTGGCCGTCTTCATCCTCTCAGCCATCGTGGGGAACATCCTCGTCATCCTCTCGGTGGCGTGTAACCGGCACCTGCAGACCGTCACCAACTACTTCATCGTCAACCTGGCCATCGCCGACCTGCTGCTCAGCACCACGGTGCTGCCCTTCTCGGCCACCTTGGAGGTGTTGGGCTTCTGGGTGTTTGGGCGCATCTTCTGCAACATCTGGGCAGCGGTGGATGTGCTGTGCTGCTCTGCCTCCATCATGAGCCTGTGCATCATCTCCGTGGACAGGTACATCGGCGTCAAGTACTCCCTCAAGTACCCCACGATCATGACCGAGAGGAAAGCGGGGGTCATCCTCGTGGTGGTCTGGCTCTCCTCCATGGTCATCTCCATCGGTCCGCTGCTGGGATGGAAGGAGCCCCCGCCGCCGGATGAGAGCATCTGTAGCATCACGGAGGAGCCGGGCTATGCCTTGTTCTCCTCCCTCTTCTCCTTCTACCTGCCCCTCATGGTCATCCTGGTGATGTACTTCAGGATCTACGTGGTGGCCAGGCGGACCACCCGGAGCTTGGAGGCCGGGGTCAAGAAGGAGAGGAATAAATCCATGGAGGTGGTACTGCGCATCCACTGCCGCAGCGTGCTGGAGGAGCCTCTCTCCAGCACCAGGAGCAAGGGGCACAACTTCAGGAGCTCCCTCTCCGTGCGGCTCCTCAAGTTCTCTCGTGAGAAAAAAGCAGCCAAGACTCTCGCCATCGTCGTGGGTGTTTTCATTCTCTGCTGGTTCCCCTTCTTCTTCGTCCTGCCTTTTGGTAAGTGACTCTGTCCCCCATCCCAGCCCCAGTGCCCCGTGGCTGAGCCCCTGGGAACCCGCTCCTTGGGACAAACTTTCAGGACACAACTCATGCATAGAGGTGAGGGATAGGGAACTGATAGGTGAATAAACCAGCAGTGAATTAATTCAATTAATTAACACTTATTCAATATTTATTAATCAGAGTCATATAATCAAAGTAAATAGCAAATGAATAAAATAGCAGCATAATAATTGCTTTAATTAATTTGTTTTACATTCAGCAGTTTAATTAATGAAGCTCAGGCTAAAGAGCAGCAGCTCTGTTTCAAACAGGCTGTAATTATGGCCACAGTGGTCTCCAAACAGCTTTGCTGCCTCTTCCCCTAGCCTTCCTTCCTTCCAGTTTGGGGGTGGGTGCCTGGATCTGCCTCCATGGGCCCAGAGCTCCCACCTCTCTTGTCAACTGGTGAAGGTGCTGGAGATGAGCGAGGTTTGATCCCGCCAAGGAGCATGTCAGAGTCGGAAGTGTAAGCCTCGGGGACTTACGGGGATGCCAATGTTGTACAGGGACCTGGAGCAGGACCAGATCTTACCTACAAGGGTGATGGTCCTAGGTGACTTCCCGAGGCTGATCCACCTCCTCCAGGAGTTGTGCCATCAACTCCTGGCCCTGCCATGGTGCCCGTGTCACCAAGTGCTCCTTTGGGGTTGTCTGACCGGTTGTGCTCTAAAGTTTTGGCAAGTTGTTTGCCCGGGTAAAAAGGATGCAGCGGGGAAGTGTGATGTGCAAAGCACCAATGCTACCCATGGCCCATGAAGTGCAGGAAAGGCAGCACTCTTCCTCACCACCTCATCTAACAACAGGCCCCCAACTCAGGGAACCTGATTAACCCTTTGGAGTGATGTAGCTAAACCTAGAGGGAAAAAAAAAAAAAATAACTTCTGAATATTGATGATGGCCTTTGCCCAGAGCTCAGCAAAGCAGAGAGGTCTGTCACTCCATCTGCTGGGTGGGACCCACATCTCCCATAGCCCACCGAGGTCTTGTGTCCAACTCACTCTGCAGCCAGGGAAGCACTATAGCTAGTTTGGCACTTTTTGTCAGGATTTTTCAAATCGTCTTGCTTGAGGCTGCCTCTCAAGTCAATGGAAACAGCATCGTGACCACAGGACTGATTTTGACCTGCTGAGGTTCTGATCTCCCTCCAGCATTGTGGCAATGGCTGGAGACCAAGGCTGTTAGACACCTAGTTGAGGTCACTCAGTCCCCACCTGCCCTCCTGTGGGATAATTCACCAGGACCGAAGGAGCCTTGGGAGCTGAGGTGTCCCTAGGGTGGTGGATCAGGGCTGTGGGGCTCTGTTCTCACCACGCTGCAGTCTTTGCTTCAGCTTCTCTCTCTGGGTGAGGGTGGTATTGGGTGAGTTTTTCTCAGCTCTCCATAGGGGTACAACTGCTGCTCTGAAGAGTTTTCACCCTATGTGAGCATGGGAGTTGATGGTAAAATTCAAGCAGGGAGCAGTAAGGCTGCGGTGAACTTCTCTCACTACAGGACTCAAGATGAATTATCCTGTCTGAACGTGCCTCAGTTTCCCTTTCATTGATCAGGTGCATTGGGGGATTTTTGCAGCCTGCAAATAAATAACTTGGGAATTGTGAGACTCAGGGAGATGCCAGTATCCAAAGGCTGAGCTCTCTGGGCAGCCCCAGTCTGACACTCTCCTCTTTGGCTGATCAGCAGGGCAGGACCCAGCTCCAAACCTCACTCACATCTTTACACCTTACAGCTAATGCAGCTGGGAATCGGGATCCCGTTCCTCTTAGTTATTCCTAGTACTTTGAAACAGAGAACAAACATCAGGCAAATACTTTTCAGTAGAAAAAAAAATAATTTATTTTGTTTTGCCATATCTGTTCTCCCTCGAAACCTTTGAACCAGCTTCTCCACTGATGTAAATCACTACCCTTGCACTGAAGTCAAAGGAGATATGCTGATTTACACCAGCTAAAAATCCAAACTTCATTCTTTAAGTACCTCCTGTGAACCCATTTGCTTCCTCCGAGCATGCAACTTGCCAAGTTCTTTATAAACATGGCTTTGATCTTTACTTCCTGCTGTATTATATGAATAATATAAACACAGCGAAAGTTAATTTATTTTATAACTACAAAATACGCCGCCTTTGATTTCACACCCCCCCCTTTTATTAATTGCAATTCCCTTTTCAAATCTGAGAATCATTCAATGCTATCTAAGAGGAGAACAGAAATCTCTGCAAGGTCTAATCTGATTTTACAGCTCAGGAGACAGGTCTGAAACTCAGAGGAATCAGCAAAGTTCACTGCAGATCCACAAACTGAAACATGCTGGGGCAATTCTCCTTGAAAAGAAAATTGTAAACGGTTAAGTAGAATGGAGGTTTTTATTTGCTTGTTAGCTAAATGAAATAATTTGCGACCAACTGGAAATTATATTGATGCACATTTTAAATGGAAGTGAAGCACTCATGAGCAAGGAAGATCGCTTTCAATTGAAGTGAAACATATTGTTTCCATTTAAGAGTGAATGGAAGTTTATTAAAAAAGGAGTACTCAGATACATTTCAAAATGAACTGTCACATTAAAAAGAAATGGATAAGCGATCTGTTTTCTACTAAAAATATCAAAATGTTTTGACTCATTTTTTTCTGTTTGACATGAGTTTTCAAGAAGTTGTCATTGACTTAGACTGTTAACTGGCTGTTGTCTGATTATACTTTTTAAGGATAAGTAAATTTGACAGCTGAAAAAAAAAAAAAAAAAAAAAAAAAAAACCCCCTGTACTGGCTCTGTCACCAGCGTCTGTGTGAGCCTGCACACATCTCTGCAACTCTCTGCAGAATAGTTTTCATGTTAGTTACATAGGAGTAATATTTATCACGTCAGTGTTGAGATGATGAAATAACCAATAATTTTCAATAACAGGATCTATGCACGTGACAAATGTTGTCAGCCATCTCTGCATGCTTGAATAATCTACAGAGATTCTTTAAACCAGCTCAAACTCCCCGATATCTCTACAGTCTGTTAATCAGCTGACTAATTTATCTCACTCTTGGGTTTGTGATGCACATCCCCAAGCACAGGATGCCGTCGCCAGGAGTTTTAACCCAATTAACAGTTTCTGTGGCTAATGAGACTCTTTAAGCAGCTAGTTGTGCAACAAGAGATGAAATCCTGATTGCCCACATAACTCTTGTGGGGGTTGTATCTTTTGCCGGGTGTGCGGCAGAGCTCTGTCAGGCTGCTTTGTCCGGGGATCCTGGGTGGTGGTTGTGTGGTTTATGCCGGGGTGTCTCTTCCCTTAGCAAAGACCTGTCAAGAGAACATAACTGGAGGCTTCTCAGAGATGTGGGCCAGGTGTTTAAAGGTGCTTTATAGGACAAGATTCGTCTCCTTTTCATTGTCTCAGACATCTGTGCCTTCATGGATCGGTGGCCAATGTTAACAGGATGAGCTTCAACAAGGCCAAGTGCCAGGTCCTGCCCTTGGGCCACCACAACCCCCTGTGTGGCCACAGGCTCAGGGAGGGGTGGCTGGAGCTGTCTGGGGGAGAAGGGTCTGGGGGTTCTCACTGACAAGCCGCTGAGCAGGAGCCAGCAGGTGCCCGGGGGGCCAAGAAAGCCAACGGCCTCCTGGCTTGTGTCAGCACTGGTGTGGCCAGCAGGGACAGGGAGGTGACAGAGCCCTGGGCTCTGCCCTCGTGAGGCCACACCTGGAGGGTTGTGTCCAGGTCTGGGCACCTCAATCCCAGAGAGATCTGGAGGGGCTGGAGCGAGGGCAGAGGAGGGCAACGAGGCTGGGGAAGGGCTGGAGAATCAACCCTGTGAGGAACCAGGGAAGGAGCTGGGAGTGTTCAGGGTGAGGAGGAGGAGGCTGAGGGGAGCCCTCATCCCTCTCTGCAGCTCCTGACAGGACATTGCAGAGAGGCTGGGGCTGGGCTCTGCTCCCAGGGGATCAGGGTCAGGACAAGAGGGAACGGCTGGAAACTGCCCCAGGGGAGGGTCAGGCTGGGCAGGAGGAGAAAATGTTTCCCAGCAAGAGTGGTCCGAGAGTGGAACAGGCTGCCCAGGGAGGGGGGAGTCCCCATCCCTGGGGGGGTTTCAGGGCCGTTGGGATGAGCTGTGGGGGATGTGGGGTAGGGGAGAACTTTGTAGAGTTGGGCTGAGGGTTGGACTCGGTGATCCCGAGGGGCTTTTCCAACCTGAGTGATTCTAGGGTTCTGTGACTCACCTATTTTGGACATCCTCCTTAGGATGAGATGAACTGTGGTGTCAAACTGCCTCTTCTTCTCCCTTGACTACAAAAGCAGCCAGGGGCAACTAACCATCTGATGGTGTTTGTACTGCAGGTATTTGCAGAGATCTGGGATGTATCCTAGTTTGGACTTTTTTTAAGTCTAATGTAAGCAAGATGCCCAGTTGAGAGAAAGCTCAATCCTGTGTTAGATCAAGCCTTTATTAGAGAGAGAGAATAGACAGAGAAGATCTTTCAAGTCACACAGCCATAGCCATTCACTGGCTTTTTTGTTACAGGAAAACCCTGCTAAAATTTAGGTGTTGGATTTGTCCTGCAATGGGTCAAGGAACCAGAACCCCCTACACAACGCCTATAGCTAGATAGTCACCTGCTTTGTCAAACCTGATTCAGAAGGAAGGGAGTCAGAATAGAAGGGATGAGGCCCTACTCCCCATCCACTCTTCAGTTTCTGGGGAACATGCAAAGACAGTGTGGGACCCCAGATGGGACCATCTCAGAGATGAAGGCAAAGGCCTTCTCCATCGCCACCCCAGAAGCATCTAAGCGGAAACAACCATCCCTTGGATCAAGTATGCACTAGCCAGTCCCCACGATGGCATTTTACACTTGGTCCTGTTTTTTTAAGCATAGTCTAGCCTGGGTGGTGACCCCCCCTGTTTGTTATTCTTTGGATTTGGTTAGAAATCAAGAGTGATGTGAGAAAGGCCCAACAGCACCCACAACCCAGGGCTCCCTTCACTCTGTCCTTTCACAAGCAGCAGGTTACCCAGACAAGGAATAACTTAAGAGATGCCTCAGTATGAGCAAAACCCTCCATATTCATGATCTTATGCCTGCCTTGGGGTGATGACTTGCCTGTGTTTGCGGTGGAAGCTGGTACTCATTTCCAGCTGTGATTCAGAAAAAGAGTGTACTGGCTTTTTTACCTGCAACCCAAAGGAAAGGCAGCTGCTATGCAAGCCAGGCTCAGAAAGCTCTCCTTCAAGCCATAGCCAAAATATTTTTGCAGATGCTGTTTCTCACAGGGCCGAAGACCTTTCACAACCCATTTTGCAGAAGAAGGGCTCACAGAGGCATGACAGGGCTCAAGCTTGGGTAACTGTCACTTGTAAAATAAACGATGGGGAAGACAGTGTAGGTAGAAGCACATTTCAGATGAAACCAAGTCTGTTCTGGTAGAAGTGGAGAATCTAATTCTATTCTGGTAGAAGAGCATTTAGCATAGTTTTCTAAGCAAAAACAGGCTTTGTCATCATTCTGTGCCTGTGTGCATGTAAAAGCCTTTCCCCACCACCTGATGAACTCTTTCATCAATCTCAGTCACTTTTGACAAAGTGCTAAAAGTCCTCAATATACCAAGTTCCTATAAAAATTGAGCAGATGGGTAAAGGAGTGAAAACTTTAATACTCTACCTCACAAAAGGAAGGTTGCACAGAGTGAGTTTAGCCCCTGATCAGACATCAGAAAATACTCACTAAAAATCCACCACAAGACACAATTCCACAGGAAGCCAAACTTCTTTAGTTTTGTTGTGCACAGGAGGACCTGATCAAAAGCCTGATTTAAAAGGAGGAAGATGAAAGATAGACCATGCAATTGCTCTGATTGCCAGGGCAGTCTCTTGTATCGCCTGAAATTTTCTGAGTCATGGTGGAAGAGGCAGAATGGGCATGAAAAAAAGAAATGGGCAACCATTGTGGAATAAATAGCTATGGCCCAGAGCATCAAATCGAACTGCAACAAGAGCAATTGCAATGAACTATTCCATCTGTCACATGTTCCCTATTGATCCTGGTCCCCAGAAACCATACATTCATAAAAAATGACAGCAAAGACACAAACACAGAGTCTCAAAAGCTCCTAGGTACAAGGCTCCCATCTGATTTAATGGACATCATGCAGGCAAGAGGCAAGATTCTTCTCGTCTGCTTTGCACCACAGGATGTTCCCATCAAATGGGCTCATGGTAAATTAACATAAATTCATTAAATGATAGAGGATGGATGGGTCTTCCAGCCAATCACCCTTTCTCAGGGAATGATCACTTGGCTCCAAACCATTCTTGATCTTTTTTTTCAAGACTATTCATAAAGCATTGCAGTGAGGGCAAATCCATTGCTTTCCCAGGCAAATTATACTGTTGCTTAAGCAGCTCCCAAATGTGATTTCTGCTTCTCTGTTTCCAGTTCAGAGTGTCCGCAATAGCATTAGGGCTGTGTTGCAGCCTGTCAGAATGTCATTCCTAGAGCATGATAGCAGGGGTGCAAATGGTGGGCATGGCACGGGGACACGTGGGGGTGAACACCCCCTGCAATGGCACTGGAGGAATAGTCCAGGCTCAGGGGACCTGGCTGGGAGTCATCTGCATTGGTTGGGTCTGTCTAGAGAGAATACTGCGGAAAAGCAACCCGTGATCTGGGTTCCTCTCCAGGAAGAACATATTGACATCCCGCAGGAGGGCACAGGAGAGAAGTAGGAGTAGGCACATGGCTAAAGAGCCTGTCAGTGAATTATGTAGCTAAAGCATTTGACAGTGTTGATTGACTCCCTGTGTCCTAGAGCAGGAGCCACCAGAGTGCAGAGCAACAGGGAAATAGTCTACGTGTGCTTGAAATAGCCAGCAAAAAAATATTATTTTGAGACCAGTTGAGTGCGTGTGGTTCCCTTCCTACTCGTGACCCTGTGCAGAAGGCCAGAGGTGCTTGGAGGGGTTTAATACAGTTTTTGATGTTACAAGAGATGCAGCATTCTGGACCTCAAACAATGATTTGGGCACCCAAGTTCGAAAATATGCTTTGCCTCTGCCTGGCCAGTAATGCAGTGATGCACTCAAGTGGCTGGGAATAGGACCCAGATCTCGCATGACCTATGTACAGGACTACTGCTTCCAGTCCACCCACTGCACCACCAAATAAAACTATTTAAAGCCAAATGTCTGCTTTTATATCACAGCGTCTTGACGCATCTGGAGGCAGTTGCTATAATAGATGTACCACAAACAGGAAAAAAAAATAGATCTTGAAAAATGTAAAACTCCTGTGATTCTGTGGGCAAATTGTTATAAAATCTCTCAGCAGTTTTGGAACCAATACCAAAATACACCGTATTACATTAAATGCCTCTATATTAAGCTGGGTCTGAAAGTTTCATTGTATTTGCACACACAAAACTTTGTCCTGGATATTCTGGAAAGGAGCTTTTAATAAACCTTAATTAATTTATATTTGGATAAATATTTGCTCATCAGTTCTGATAATCTGGTTAATGAGAGGCAACAAGGATGGAGTGGAAGGGTGAGGATGCACTTTGGTATAGTCATGCAAGGTGGTTGTTTAATGCTACCAGTTAGTTTTTAACTGTTTTTTCCACAACAAACAGCATGAACAAGGCAGTAGCAACTGTGTCATGTAGAGCAAGTAAGAGGGTGAAGGCTTCATGCTACCTGTAGGGTTTTAATTAGAAGTGTGGTCACTTCAGTGAGTACCTAGAGCACTTTTGCTCAAGGCTTTTCAGAAAAACGGTGTATTTCCTCGGTAAAGCAACCTGAATTATATTCCAAGTGATCATTCAGGACTTCTAATTGATAAGATTACTGGGCTGTGTTCTAGGTAGGGCTGATAGTACCTATTAATTTTACAGGACCCTTCTGGACTACAGTCCATGTTTCTCATGCCAAATATTATCTATTAGTTAAAGTTTTCCATTCCGTGTCTTTGTAACAGGCTAATTTTTTTTTTCTGCCAAATGTTCGACAAAATGAAATAGCTGTATCTGAGAAAGATAACGAGGAAAAAAACACAGTGTTCAGTTCCTATAAAAAGTATTATGGAGACAGCCTTGAGTTTAAAAAGCTCTGGCGGTACCATGTGTCAGAGCAATAACTTTTAATCCACCGGAGCTGGGGGATGCTTTATGTCAGGACAGGGCAGGAAAGAGTCTAAGCTGGCCCAGTATGGCCAACTTCTGCAAAGAAAGTTGGTTTCTGAGGTAGTGTCAAACCTGAGCAGTTGAGCAAGACTGGAGCTTGCTGAGGAAGGGCTTTTAAGAGCAGTGACCTGATGGTGTCTGATGGGCATTTCTGCTCCTCTGCAGTTCCCTGAACTGCTCATTTCCACACTCTTCCCATCTTCAATGTCAAGACAGTCCCTGGCATTGGATGCCAACAGTAGACAGTCTTCAGCCAATTCCTCTTCAGCTTTCTGCATAACCAAACAATGAAAAGCAGGTATTTTGAGGCTGCAGATCAGATCATCTCATCCTAATATTGGTGTCTAAACCAGTCAGATGGGTCACACCCTGAAAGCACCAGGGTCTCCTCAGTGCCTCTGAGGGAGGCCAACTGTCTCCAAGGTGCACAGTGCACATCTAGACTAGCTGAGACGAATCTCACTCTGAAGCCAAGTATGGGACAAGCTTTGCCAAAGTCTGGCACACTTCCAGCTGGAGATGGAGCTGATAGGAGTTACGCTTTAAGGATGTAAAGTGCTCCATAACACCAAGGGCTCAGGAATCCACATTCAAAATACAGACATATTTTGGCATTGTTTTATATTTGGGATGGTAAAATGTCTCTAAATCACCTTTTTTTCTCTTTGGAGACCTGTGAAAAGAAAGTTATATTTGTGAAATGTTTGATCATAGCTGAGCTAAGTACCTTCAGATATCCGTGAGGAAACAAATAGCTCTGTCATAGTTCCCAAGTAACAAGAGATAGACCAAGAGGGAATGTCCTCAAGCTGCCCAGGGCAGGGTCAGGCTGGCTCTGAGGAAGGATTTCTGTGCAGAAGGGGCTGTTGGGCGTTGGAATGGGCTGCCCAGGGCAGGGGGGAGTCCCCGGGATCCCTGGAGGGGTTGAAGAGTCGGGCTGAGCCAGCGCTGAGGGATCTGGGGGAGTTGGGAACGGTCAGGGGGAGGGTCATGGTTGGGCTGGAGGATCTACAAGGGCTTTTCCAACCGGGGTGATTCTGGGATTCTGCCATCAGAGAGGAGCTGAGCAGTGTGAGTCTGTAAAGTGTAGATCCATGTACTGACCAGTGAGGAGATACTGAATAGCTCAGCAGAGCTATTACTTAACTGAGCACCCACCTTCCCTTGCAGCTGGTATGGCAGGGGCACTACGGAGTTGATAGAGCATAGTCCTGAAATTAAATTCTTTAAATGTAAGAAACAAAAGTTTTGAAAATGTGGATTTTCACTTTGACCTTATCGACCTTTTGAGTCCTTAACTTTGCAACTTCCTTAGTGTTCATTTAGCAGTTATATTATACAGGACACGGCAGAACTTGTCTGCAAGCTATTGTTTTGTGTGTTCAGTAGAAACCAGTGTTCACCTTAGTGGTAGGGTTAAACAAGACCATTTTTAACACATGACCCAATTGCAAAGAAAAGAAGGTGAAAATCTTTTTAAATATTTGTTCTCTGTATGAGAAAATACATCTTTAAAAAGGCTGAAGCTCAGAATCAGCAGTTGCAAAGGCTGTGGTTTACACACCACATTTTCAGCAATCATCTTTCCATGCACACTTGGTGGGATTTTGAGTGGTGCCTGCAGCAACGTCTACATTTTAACATAAACTCCTAAATTCAAGTGGCTGATGAGGACAGGGGCTGCCTGAGAAAATGGGGTTTTTCTTTGTAATGTCTCTTTCCACATAAATTCAATTCAGGAAAATACAGTTCTACCTGTGGATATTTCTATGGGGTACATGGCATCATTGGATAGATTTTTTTTTTTTCCCCCCGTCTTTTATTTCTCTTTACATGGTGATCCTCCTCACGGGTTTACATTTCCTGGTAAACCCCAGTGTCTCCAACTTAGCCAAGACACAAGTGCTAACCTATGTTGCATCACAGTTTATTCCATCCTCCAGACAAGTAGTAATAGGAATAGAAGAATGACATTGTTGTTGACAACAGGAAATATTTCAAGGGGTTTTTGTTTGGTGTTTGGGCAAAACAGGGCTGCAAAGAGCTTCTGGCATGAAATGTACATAGCGAAAAAACCCAGTTTTCCAACTAATGCATGTTTAGGCTGTTTTGACCAATCCAAGTTGTTCTATCTGCTTATTCTTTTTACACGCAAAATTTTCAGAGTTCTCCCAAGGTGTCTAAGCTTTGAGGTTACAAAGCAGGGTTTTTCATCCATCTTTCCTTACAGGATTACTTGACCCTTCTAGTGCCGAGCTGACTCTCTGGAGGTTGTGAATCAGCTTTGTTCTCTGAGCAGACCTTTTACCAGGAAAGCCTGGTATTAACTACGCTCCATAAATGCTGTTTTCTGCTCTGTGTTGTGAACCAGTTACCTCCTTTCCTTGGCATGTGATAACGAAGCAAGGCTAAGTGTGGTATCACAACCCTGAGACTGTTATTCACTTTCTCTTGGGTTGTCATCAAGACAGACCTGTTGCATGCATCAACTCAACTCTTCTGAGTAGAGCCAGTGTTTTATTATTCTGTGCTTTGGCATCGGTGACTTTTGTTGATGGGCCAGGCCCTAGAAAAGGATGACTGCCGTAAAGTTCAGGGTGTTGGTGTTTTGTTCTTCACAGCAGGTGTTACACTGGGATTACCACTACGGCTATATCCACTAGATAAATACACCCACGAAAGGAAACAAACCCTACACTTTCCCCAGCAAAGTAGTGCATAGTGACTCACATCCACATAACTCAGGGCTAGTCCTCTCTGGAGGAGACTTGCACATCCAGGGTCTTCTCCAGATTTCACAAAGTGTCTCAGTGGCTCTAAGACTTAACTACTATTTTGAGCCATATTTACTGCAAAAGGGTCTACAATAACATATCAGTTGTTGGCAACCTGTCAAAGAAGGAGTTAGGTAGTCTAAGCAGCCTATCTTTCCAGAGGACCTCACACATGATGCCCATTCAACCCATCAGATTATCACATAGCAACTATTGGGTAGTAACTCTTTGTGGGCAAGGTCTGCTCTGTGGAGTACGCGACAGCACTCATCTCTCCCTCACAAGGGACCTCTTGAATGTGACCATAGGGTTGGAAACAGCCAACCCTCTGTAGCTATGGTGGAGCACCTCACCCACTGTAGTTTGTTTCTACGCAAGATCTGTGATGGGGGGCAGGGAAAGGAGTTGAAGATCTGGAAGGCACAGTGGGAAACGAGGACGAAGAGGGCTTGGGGTGCAGTGAGGCTAGCGAGGTGCTGGGAAGGCTGGACTGGGAGCTCTTCTTGTCTCCAGCAGCCCTGAGGTGTCAGGGCTTTGAGGTTCTTTCAAATAGAGCATTTGCTGAGCCCCAAAACAGAATCATCCCTTCTCTCTCCTAGTGCTCAAACTCAAAAGAGTGTCTCTAAGGGCCAAACATGTTTTATGGTCTTGTTTTTGTTTACCCACCTGCTCTTAATTTGACTGTGGCTGAAAGAGTTTGAGAATTTTGGAGCAAGGGTAGTTCACGAGGAATAGCTTCAGTATTAAAGTTCAGCAGCTGGCAGCTTTCACAGGAGAGCTGCTTTATGATTTGGCAGTTAATTGCCATTCTTATTTACTGTAAACATTTCCTTTAAAATGCCATTAGGAACACTGAGTGATAAAGTCTTCCTTCTGAAGGCTTTGCCTTTACAAGCACTTTCCATCCAGAACTCTGAGCCCTTTGCACCTGTACCTGAACACACATCCCCAGATAGCCTCATCCTCCTCCTTCCTCCAAAGCAAATTCCAACCATGTAATGCAAAAACGAAGTCTCTGGTGGGTACTGGTTTGTTGCTATCTGATGTCCATGCTGGTGAGGAAACCTGCCTGAGTGGCAGAGGTAGCATTCACACCTTCCCACACAACATCTGCGGGGAACAAACTTATCCCAGTGGTGCCAGCTACATAATTCAAAAGACTAAATAAGAAGAAGGGGAACAAACACAAATGTCATCAGGGAGGGAGACAACCCATATGTTTCAACACTGTTCATCATCATTCTTGGCTAGGGAAACTGAGGCACAACTTACATACCTGTGGTCACTTGGTAGCTCTCCAGTATTGCTCACACACCAGCTACTTCTGTCTATCTCTGTTTTGGTGCTATATAAAACCATCACATGGCAACAGAAGACTGTATTTCTCCCTGCAACATAATTTATGGGCGCGATGAGCCCAAGGATGGATTTACTGGAGTGGCTGGAACAGGATATGGCTTTTTAGCTACTCCTAATGAATAGCCTTTCTCTAAGAGGGCTCCTTAGCTAATGCATTTGGAGCCAAGCCAAAGAACCACCAGGTCTGGTGGCAGAAAACCAACTGCCAGCTCACTAAAGAGAGGGCATTTCCTCCTCCTGGGAAGTTTCCAACCCAAGGCAATTCACAACTCAGTCATTAAGGCCCCTGAAATGCAACTTTTATTTTTACCCCCTCCAGTAACTGAAAAAAACACAAACCAATCAACATTTGCAAGGGATTCCTGCTGGGAGAAATCCCTGCCCCAGACAAGTCCAAGACGCCTTTCCCATTGCTCACAGAGCATACATTGATGGCACTTAGTAACGGGAGATAACAAGTACTGGACTGGCCCCAGCCAGCTCTTTACAACACAAATCTGCCCCCGAAGTGTGCCTGGAGCTGTATGAACATAAGGTGGTTGGTGCCACTTGGGTTCAGGACCTGGAATCAGACCGCCCCTCTTCTGTTCAGCAGGTTGTTTATTTATCACAGTTAATGGGATCTGTATTTCCCCCGGCGAGTCAAAGGCTAAAGCAAATCACAGGGGTAAGCTCCCAATCTCCTGAATTAAAGAACTCCTGGCTGCGTTCCCCTGTAAGACTGTTGCAATGCAAGGGTTGCAAGCACTGAGAAGCCCAAGACAAAAGCCAGGCTGCAAATCCTCCAAAAGATGTCCATGATGGGGAGAAATAAACATAAGGAAGCCTTGCAGGACGTCTCCCATGAAAGGGTCAGTTATGTCCCCACTACAAAAGGCTGCCCCAGCCTTTGCCCAAGGGCTACACTGGAGCTCAGTCCAGGTCTTCTGCCACTGAAAAGACCTTTGTGAAAGCATTTAGATGGGGAAAAGATGACAAATAAACTTGTTTAGAGGGAAATTCATGTCCTAAACCTAAACCTGATGATTTGTAGTATAGAGACAGTGAGGAATGGGGATATTGTCGTGGCATGATGTTCTTCTCTTGCGGCAGTGAGCCAAGAGGGGTTTAGGGCAACATAGTCTGGAAAGGGACAGGAACTCACCCTGCAGCAGAAGGATGGTCTGGAGCCAGGCATTGCCACCCCAGGACAAGCTGAGGGGAAGGGGTAACAAGCACGGTGGGCTCATGCCACATCATATCCCTGACTGTTTTCCAGCTGCAGGTTTCCTCAGACCAGCCTCACAGATTGCTGAGGAACATCCCATGGGTAACGGTAGGAATTGTGGACCTTCACATGCAGGGACTCGGAGCCACTTCTGAGCCCTTAGCTCACCAGATGAAGCTGGCAATGGTGTTATTCCTTGCCCTAGGTGAGAGCCCTCTCACGAGTCCCAGGCAGTGGATCTGACACATGCTTTCCCGCCCCAGATGTGTTTTCAGAAATGCAATTTGGAAGGGCATCGGGCGGACACACACACATGCACAACACACCAGTGGAGGCACCATCAGCTGCTCACCGACCTAGTTTGAGCACAGACAGCAGAGGACTTGAGTTCTTTAAAGCCAAGTTCTCTAGGAGACACTTGTCAAACTGCACCAGAAAAGTTTTTCAGCCATGGGCTATTTCTGTTCCCAGGGTCCCTTCCATAGGAATTATCTGGAAAGCTGTGAGGATGCATCGTGATGTCAAGCTGGCGGCCAGCCACAGGCGTGTCTGCCTCCCTCAGTGTTGCACTCAGGCTGAGGATTTGGGGAAACAAAGCAGAGTGACTTCACATCACAGGGCTTGCTTTCTGTGTATTCCTTGCTCAGAGACAAACATGCAGAGACAGAGGAAGAAGGAGCAAAGCTCAGAGTTTTCCAAACGTTGCATCTCTCCCTTCCTTCTGCCTTGCAAACGTGGAGTTATTTGGGATTAATCACATGGTGCTTCACCTCCAGTGACACCACACAGTTGCAGTGCTTCAGGGCTCTCTGTAGGCTGATCTATCTGAGATCCTTAATGGCGCACAAGCGTCAGGTGCTATACAAACAGCAATGCTATTTCTAGACCAGAGGAGTTCAAAGCAGTGGATCCAGATGGATGTGGGAGGCCGGAGAGCACCCAGTGGTATCTGTGTGCCTGCAGACTGCAGTTTTGCCAGCATTCAGGCAAAGGCATAGGAAATAGTGGTGCAGGTATTGGCAGATATCTTCTGCTATCCTAGAAAAGCAACAAAGGGATCAATTCCCTTTGCAGCTTCTCATCTCCTTGGCCACTGCCTTCTTTCGCTGGGTCCCTTTCCCTGAATAGCTCCTTACCAGCACTTCCCCTCCCATCCATGCCTCTGATAAACAAGGCACATCATTATTTCTGGTTCACATATAGACAAAGAGATTAGGGGTAGGACCAGACTCATGGGTGAAGACTTCTATGAATAGTTGTCTGTGGGTGTCTGAATGTGAGCTGGAGGTCTCAGCTCCCATTATTGTCCATGTCTAGAGAGCTAGATTGCTGACCAGATTTGGATGGCATTTTACTTTCCTAAAATAAGCCCACTGATGTCCAAGATCCCCTAAGGTAGATGAAACAACTGTGAGGGGTTTTTTGTTGTTGTTGCAAGACAGGAGCTAGAGAAGCCCTGTGCTCTACTAGATGGACATCAAGACACCAGGAGGGACATCCCAAGGCATTTATCTCCAGCAGTACAAGTCATGGAGGCAACCTCAGTAGCTACTTTAGGATGACCTGGATTTCACCCTGGATTGTTTTCCCAATAAATTATAAAGAATACCAGACACCCTAGTGGAAAATACCTCTGATAACCTGCCCACACAAACATTTCTTTCTCTATCCCACAAACTGAAGTGTAGGTTGTGCCCTGAAGCTTTGTATCTTGGTACATCAATACTTTTTCCTTAGATGCACCTTTCCACAGGCTAATTCTGAAGCTGTGTCCTGAAAATAAAAATAAAACAGTCATTACTGCTTTCTCAGATGTCCTATGAGAAGTCAGTCTGGCTTCCTTTACATCACTGTCAAGCATTAAAAAGCACATGCAATTCTTCAATGCAGGAACAGTAGGAAATAGATAGAAAAGTCTTTGTAGGAAGGGCTTAATCTTTGCTGACTGGTAGAGCTAGAGAATAAAAGTCATCTAAGTGATTTTACTTTGACCTATCTGTTTCTCCTGTAGGCTCCATCACTTGGCACTTGGTTATCTTGGTTTATCACTTGGCTTATGTGGGCAAATAGGACCCAGCTGGCCAAAGAGATGGAAAACATGGAGTTACCTGCCAGTGGTGGGTTTGGCCTCTCCACTTAGGACATGCAGTGACCATAAGACTGTTGGATAGGGTGGTGGTGCACACAAAGCTTTGTCCCGTCACAGCTTTCAGTCTTTGCCCACCTGCTAATGCTGAGGTGTGAGAACCAGCTCAGAACCACATAGCATGTCACATGTGATGCACAGACTCCTCCTGAGCTTCATTAGCATCCCCTGATGATCCCAGCAGGCAGCGTGGCCACTGCTCTCCTACAGGACTGATCCATGAACTTCCCCCAAAGGTCAGGGGAATCAGGACGTGGGCGGTTTCATTTTCCTGCTTCAATGACAGGGCAAGGGAAAGTATTTACATTCAAAACAGAACTTTCAGTGTCTGAAGCTGTCAAAGGCAGCAAGGGTAGTGGGCTGAGCAGAGACTGTTTACATTGAATGTGATCGTCAGCCTGTCAGGATTTATTCCACATGTTTAGGTGGAAAAGGTCTGTTCCTTCTCTCTGTGTACTCTCGCTTCACACCCATCAGCATGCACTTAGAGAAACTGCAGGTGATGAAATTATCAGCCTAATGTATGGAACAAAAATAATTTTCTCCAAAAAAACAAGCATTTACTGTTCAAAGCAGAACTTGGTGACTCACAGCAGAATTCAGACAAGCCATTGGAGAGCAACATAGCCAGAAATGTGATCATGTCTTCCATCCCACCGAGTACATTGGCAATCCCTCAAGTACCTTCTTGTTTTGTAGTTCTTCATCTTTTTCTTATTTTCCCTGTTTCTTCTCCAATCTCCTCTGTGGCTCTTGTGTGCAAATGCCACAGGCAGATGTCACCATTTTGAGAAAGCAGTGACTGCCACTGCAGATCACCGTCTTGCATGATCCTGTTCAAAATAACTTGAGCTTCATGTGTGTCCCAGTCCCTGACCCTCAGCTGACAGTGGCTTTGGAGAGGCCATTCTGGATGTTACTGCATCCAGCTCTTAGAAACTTTATTTTTTGCAGTGGGAACATATTTGTGCCTTATTTGCAATCATCTAGTTTTGTGTCCATATCATCTTCTTCCTTCAGTAGTTCCATTCTTTCTCTGGCTTTCACCCTTCTGGTGGTCAGAAGTCATCTTCCCCTATATTCCCCTTCTTTTTTGCTGTACTGAATATGCAAAAATTCATCCCATCTAATTAATTCTCTTTTGCCTTTATCATCCATATTCCTCCACTGGTCCACCTAGATTTATTCCCCTTTAGAAGATCACTGATGGTTTGGATGCTTTGTGACACCAACCTTGTACTTTACACTCAAACTCTTGAAGGTGGACCAGGCAAATGGGTGTCTGCACAAGCAGTAATCCAAGTGGAATTCCTGATGTCCCTGTTGGCAACAGAAGTGGCAGATCACACCTCCAACCTGGAGAAGAGACAGAGAAGGCAACCACCTACAGTATGTTGGTGGATGTCCCCTGTGATTGTCACCATGCAACCTATGCAGCTTGGTGCTCCGGCTGTTAAATCAGCATCTGGGTTTGGACTGGTTTGAGTCATGTCTAAGGACGAGTGTCTGTAAAAATAAACAGATGCTACCTGTCATGTCCAAGTGCATGCTCGGGATTGCACCAGAGGGTGCAATTTCATAAGCCCATCTCTTCTGCTGTCGTTTTGCTCCATAAGGGACTCTTCAAAGGACCCTCCTTCTAAACTCATCTGGAAACAACTCCCCAGGCCACTGGAAGGGGAACACCTGGAAGCCACAATGTCCCCATCAGCCAGTGCTGAAATGTGGATTAAGAAATGTTGGTCCACCGCCAGATGTGAGTCATCCTGCCTCACTCACTCATGGTCACCATGGTGACTGGGTCAAGCACTTCAGAGAAATGATCTGAGAAAGTCCATTTTTCTTTCTCCCTGTTTATTTCTTGTCACTTCCAAATGCTTGCCTCTTACGCTTCTTCTCCAGCCCAGGAGTGACCTGCATTTCAAGGATAAAGCAGCTTGCAGGGAACTGAGGAGACTTTCTTTTACTTCAAACTGCAATCATCAAGGAGTCAATTCCACCCTATGCATTTGAAAAAGGTGTCACAGCCCATGAGAAATAACTTTGCTTGTGGAGACAGAGGGACAGAGCCACATATGGTATCGGGACCTGTTTTCCCCCTCTTTTCCCATCAGAAACTCCATCAGTGTGGTTCTTGGGTGGACAGGCATTGGAAGTCAGCCTGGGCTGCAATAAAGCAGGGTCTCATCAATACAGGTGATCATGCATCATCCCTCCACCAGCATCCAGCACCCAAGAAAAAGAAAACACCTTTGCACCAGTCACAGGAGCAAAGGATCTCAAGGTTAGAAGCCCCACTTGGATGAAAAATTTAGAAGCCTCTTTCCTTGGCTAGCCCTTTGTTTATGCTTAGCCATGCTGTCCCGTTCCATCCCATCTACACTGCCAAAAATGTCCCCTGGGACCCACTGCTCTTTGCAAGCATCTCCCAGCCCCTTGGGCAGGGGGCTTTGCTTTCCATTCTCCTCCCCTTCTCGTAGCAATGGACATCTCTATCTCTTGGTGTTAGAAAAACCCCTGTTCATGGGTCTGGCAGGCACCCGGGAAATAGTGAGGGCATTTTTAATGGCTCTGCAAAATAAGACACTGAATTTAGATAGCGGCATTGGGGTCACCACTGGAGTCACCACTGTTGTCACCCTGATACCTCCACAGATCCTTGTACCCAGAGCTTGTTTCCTTCCTTCACAAGGTTGAATCCTTCCTCATTTAGTGGCTGTTGTTCTCCATCCCACTCTGAATGCCTCTTCTAACCAACTCTGATAGTGCTAAACTGGTCACTCAGAAAAATATCAGCATTAGCAAGTTTTCCCTTGGTTTTGTCATCTCTCGGGTTATCATTATAGCATGTTGGTCCAATTCATTCCCTGCACAAAACAGAAACACTACGGCAGTCTTTGACAGTTAAACTGGAGGTTGGGTCCTGCAGATCTTGGCAGAAACCACCAAGGCTGACATCAGTGCTAAGCTGTAGCTGAGCCTTTATTACCCCAAACACTGGTAAGAAGCAAAAAACATCCCACTAGACAGATGTTTCCATTAAATTTGGGAATGTCTGCAAAACCATGCAGAAAAGGCCTACAAATGAAAAGCAAACGGAGCTGTTTATTTCCATTAGCAAATAGAAAAAAAAAAAAAAAAAAAAAAAAAAAAAATAAGAATGTGATCATTTGGAAACAATTCATTATTTGTTATTCCTACTAATAAAATCTATTTGTACTGCAGTTACATCCAGGAGCATGTGTGTAGGAGC
Organism: Athene cunicularia; assembly: GCF_003259725.1. Taxonomy (NCBI): domain Eukaryota; kingdom Metazoa; phylum Chordata; class Aves; order Strigiformes; family Strigidae; genus Athene; species Athene cunicularia. The sequence continues at coordinate 2,829,329 of NW_020799098.1, read as the reverse complement.
TAGAACTCTTGTAGCAAAACAGTAATTCCTCACTCTAAAGACTTTATTGCCTTGGTTTTGTGAGTTTAACTGTGAAGACTGTTGATCTCTAGGCACCATAAGGTTGTGGGACTACCACAAGTGGTCCACGGCAGATGCACAGAAAAATATCAAGCATTAAAATGTGCAAATTTTCAGTGAAATTTGGAAAATGAGGTTGTTGAATTCCCCAAGGGAGATCCAGAAGACTGAGAATGGTCTTTTATCAGCAGGTTTAGGATCTAATGAAGGAAGAGAGAGAATTGCTGGGTCAACAAAAGAAAATTAAACTCTGTTTTTCAAATTGACCCATAGTGTCCTATTTCCTTCTGTGTTTTGATTACACTTGGTTTGGTTTGTAAACTTAAATGTAAGGAAATTTTGATACAAAGTACTTTGACATGGCTGTGCCTCCCTGTCCCAAAAGAAGTTTTGATTAGAAAAGTTTCAGTATTAAAACTTTGCTTTTTGTTGTGGGTTTGTTGTTGGTTTTTGGTTTGTTTTTCTTTTTTCACATAGTCCCTTCCTCTTTCTTCTGCTTTGGCCAAAATAATTTGATGACTTTGCCCTGCATGAAAATTTATATTTGTCTCCTCCAATCAGTAAGCTTTTCAGTGAATGAAAGAGGCAACCAGTATGTTTTCACCCTGATATCATCAGATGTCTTTTTTTCTGGCAGGCTGCATGAGAATGGTGTCAGAAGAGATATCCTGGTACAGCCTGGAAAGCTTTTGGGAATCTCTCTGTATAAAATGATTAAGAAGGTTGGATAATAAAGCAGAGACATGTTATTGCTGTGAACAACCATGGCATTTCTTGGTTGTATCCATTTTTTTGGTTTCCCTTTGCAGAACACGTCCCAGGCTGAACTGCACCTTTGCTCTTCTGTATATCCCAAAAGCCATTTTAGGGAAGTAAGTGGCCCCTTTCAAAGGAATGTCATAGACCCTTAGCAGTGGAGGAGAGTGAGAAAGGATGTCACCCAGCCCTTAAAAAATAATCGCCCTCAAGCCATCCCAAAATCCAGGCAGAAGGGGTCAGTTTGACATTGCTGGCTTTCAAGTTGTCAATTTGGCTGTGGGAGCAGCATCATGGGCCAGGCACCAGGTCAGGCTCAGCCATGGAGTCAAATTTTTCCCAGTGTTATCTTGAAATCCCCCTCTGGGGCTCTGGGAATAGACAGTATCACCAACACCTCCTCGTATTGGCCACAGCTGGGACACCTGTGCCACGGGAGATTCGTGACCATAGAGGTTCTAAGGGAGCTCTGACAGTCTGCAGAGCCAGCTCATAAATTGGACCATTTCCTCTCTCTCAAAAGGAGCATCCAGGGATCTCTCCATGCCAGGGCATCAAAGAGGAGATTATAACCAGCTGTCTCATGCAGCTAATTGATACCAGACCTCTTTATTCCTCAGGGAGGTCTCTGAGGGAACCAAGCCAAGGGATGTCAAAAGGAATGAACAAAGGAACATGGATGTCCCAGAGTGTGAGGAGGGCAGAGATGACCTTCACCCCAGGGTCTCCTTTGGGAAGCAATCTCCCAGCCGGTCCAACGCCCCCTCCCTTCCATGAAGACAGGGTCCACAGTGGAATCTGGACTGATTTATCACCCAGCACCCGGGGGAATATCTTATTTCACCCAATTTCTTCCTTTTCTGGATTAAATAGCCTAGTGCAAGAGCAGGACAGGATGATAGTCCAGGCTGGGGAATGAAGGGATTGAGAGCAACCCTGAGGAGGACTTGGGTTTACTGGTGGATGAAAAGCTGGACATAAACCACCAATGTGCACCCCCAGCCCAGAAAGCCAACCATGTCCTGGGATGCATCAAGAGAAGTGTGGCCAACAGGTCAAGGGAGGGGATTCTCCCCCTCTGCTCTGCTCTCATGAGACCCCACCTGCAGCCCTATGTCCAGGTCTGGAGTCTTCAGGACAGAAAAGTCATGGACCTGCTCGAGCAGGTCCAGAGGAGGTTCACACAGATGGTCAGAGGGATGGAACACTTCTGTTGTGGAGAGGTGCTGAGAGAGTTGGGATTATTCAGCTTGGAGAAGAGAAGGCTTCAGGAGACCTTATTGCAGCCTTTCAGTATATAAAGGGGGCTTTTAAGAAAGATGGAGAGAGACTTTTTACCAGGGTCTGTAGTGTTAGGACAAGGGGCAAAGGTTTTAACCTAAAAGAGGATAGACCGGGATCGGACATAAAGACAAAGTTATTTATGTTGAGGATTCTGAGACACTGAACCGGGTTGCCCAGAGAAGCTGTGGCTGCCCCCTCCCTGGAAGGGTTCAAGGCCAGGTTGGACGGGGCTTTGGGCAACCTGGGCTGGTGGAAGGTGGCCCTGCCTATGGCAGTGGGGTTAGAACTAGATGATCTTTAAAGGTCCCTTCCAATGCAAACCATGCCATGATTCTGTGATGCTTTGTCACTCCAGTGACTGGAAGTCATCTGGAAACTGTGGCTTAGAGGGGCAGCCATGCTCTTGTCCCTGTGTCCTCCACAGGGTCAGCGTAGGATATTCTGCAACTCAGCAGAATGCCTCTGTGCTTTGATTTTGCAGAGAAGCAAAAGTTACCTTACTAGACAGCTCAAATAGGAAATGCCCCTTTAGGACAAGCTGAAAGTCAGCATCCATATGTCAAGGCACGTTTTGGTTTTCTCCAGTAACTGAAAGGACTTTCTTCAAACAGAAAGTTTGTCTGAGTAGAAGCAATTTGTCCCTCTTTCTCATCAGCGATCAAAATAATACGAGACCTCTATTTCTCATTGCTTGCATCACTTCTGTACTTCCAAATCAGCAGCTTAACTCTGTGCCTAATCCAGCATGGCTGGGGATGGAAGTGTTGGCTTTCACAGCAGTCAGGGGTGAGGGGCTGAAAAGTCTGATGTCATCCATGCTGCAGACCCATGTGTATTTGCATTTGCAAACCTGTAAATGGCTATTCCAAATACAAAATCGGCAGTTTAACTGCCTGAATGGCATCTTTTGCATTAAATTGCTGGGAAATTGTGTGTTATGTAAGTGAAGAAGGAGAAGTGAGGAATGGGGATGGAGAAAAGATCCATCTGTGCAACCTCTCCCCTTCTCCTTTATTTCTGCAGCCATGCCAGAAGGTTCTGTGCTCTCCAGTGTCAATCCAGAATCAGCAGTAAATGCGAATCAGTTGTCTTTTACCTTCTCATTGTAATATTTGGATTCATCCTCCTGCACATCTGCAAAGCACTTGCCATTCTCCTGAGTGTAGTGGCCCAACGCAAGTGAAATATTTAAACAGATGTTGAACTCACAAGATTCCCAAGTAGCAGCTCTGGATGTTGGCCAGCAAAGGAGGATTTCATTGGGAAATACCAGTTGGAAAAGCAAGTGGAAATGTCCCAGGTTTAACAACCTCTACTTCAGTTGCTACTCATAGCTCCAGGGCAGTCCACTCATGCCAAGTTTCCATGGTTTTCTTACCATGCAACCAGCAGAGTGAAAACCTTGGCAGCCCTGCACTAACCCGGGGCTGACTCCTGGATCCAACACAAGTAACCTGGAAGCCCTGAGCACCCTGGATCCAGAAAGGGTTTTCTCGTGCTTCAAGGTTTCCTGCTACAAGTACGGTAATTTGGGAGACTTTAAGACACACCAGATTCCCAGATTCATAAATTCCAAGGGCCGCAGGATTTCCACTTTCTGATCTTCTGTGTTGTCAGCCCAGGGAAACCCCAGGGAAAGCATCTGGGCAGGGACTTTGCATCATCTTCTGTATCCTGTGGCTAGGGAGGCTTGAGAAGGGGAGAACTACCCCACAATGCAGATCCATCTAGTGGTGGTGGACTGTTGGCATGGCTGTCTCCATGGATTAAAAAGTGTTTCCATGTCAGCTGGTAGCTGGCAGGTTTCCAGAGATACATCCTTTTTAGACAACAGTGTACACTGAAGGTTCTTAGAATTCATTTTTTAAAAATTTATAGTTCCTCGGAAATTTTCATTAATTATTTTATTGCATTCTGCTTTTGAAAGAAAACAAATATCAAACTCTGAAATTTCCCACAAACCAGGCGTCTGGATTTCCAGACAGTTTTGTTCCCAGTGTTGACACACTGGGAAAAAAAAAAAATAACAATTCCATCGTCACATTAAAATCATGGGGATTTGCACCACTGGCTTTACAGAAATATAGATGGTTGGGGGCTTGAAAATTGTCTTAAGAGATGATCTAGTCCCTCCCTTGACCTCAGGCCAGAGAAACTGGATCTGGCCTATATAATGAGTAAGTAGTAGAGTATTTCCATTACATGGGAATTTCTGTTTGGCCTGGTGCTACGAAACTGGTTCCAGTGTGCAAGTTTGCTTTTGCTGCTTCATGTAATTCAGGCAGTATCTGCATCACTGCAAGTCCGTTCTGTGTGGGTTATGGTGAGGAAAAAGCTCCACCATCCAACAACAGCGCAAGTATAAACTGTGTGACATAAATTGTCCCTAAATCCAACTCCTGATGAATAGCTTCAGCCTTTGCAAAGCTTGTCTCCTCTTTCCAAATAGCTCCATTGCCCCAGTCTCTTCTAACTGGCTTGCTTTATCTTAGGACTCCCCTACACACAACATACACATCGACACCCTTGCCCTGAGGATGAGCTGATTGTCTTATGGTGTGAGTTAGCTGAGAGTATAGTTTATCAGCAGATATTTCCAAGCAGCATAACTTTCAAAGGAATACAGATTATCTCATGTGTAGGTTAAATAGAAAGCCTGATTTTTCAGGCTTTGATTCTATTTTTTTTTTTTTTTTAGGACAGCTGGTGAATACTGTCACTTGTAAAACATTTGGTGTCATTCATGTGATGCTGGAATTTTGCCACCCTCATCCATGGCATGCTTTGCCGTGCCTTACTTGTTTTAATGACTTAGAAAACTCTCCAAATTTCTGAGAAGATACTTGGAACCCAATGGGAGAGATGGGCACCAATGACATGCTCTTTCCTGTTTGCACAGAAAACCTGGTTGCCCATGGTTTTGTTAGTGGTTGGACCAGATAGCTCCAGAGATCTCTTCCAAACTCACTTATTCTGTGTCTCTAAAGTCAGATCCAACTGGAGAGTTATGTAAGTCAGTAAAGTTATAATTGACCCAGTTCGTTATACTTTAATTATTCCACTTTTGGCTTTTTGTTCCAGTGTGTTAGGCCCATTAGACAGCTGATGCCCACCTATGTCTCACAATTGCAGAGAAATAAGCTGTGTCTTATCAGCAAACTAAATGCCTTGGAAGTTCCCAGACTCTGTGGCCAGGGAGGCTGTGTGCAAGCTGCCTGTTGGGAATGGCCCTTGGGAGGTTCCTCTCCCTCCTCATGCCTTGTGCTGGTTGCATGGGCCAAAGTCATTCCTTTTTGCTCGCATGGAAATGTCTGTTCCAGTGGTGAGGATGTTCCTAGGTAATCTTCAGATTGACCACGACTAGGCAAACTGGGCAAACTGGCTGGCATAGTAATGTTTCAGAAAATAAATGCACACGTCCAAGCATTTACACAGGAGGTAGCTACCTAAACTCTCATTACCATGCAGGGAGGTACAGGGAATCATGTCGTTTCCATCAAAGATGTACTAGGGTCTTCCAACTATCTTCCAATTTCTACCTCAGAAAGGGGCAGATCTCCTGTAGGTCCTTGTGTCATAGCTGCCAGGCCCGTGTAGAAGTATTGGATGGCCTGTGTCATGCCAAACAGCTCAAGGCACCTCTGCATGGGCTTTGGAATTGAGCCTTTCACTCACATGCAGAAAACTAAATTCAAGTGTCAGTCTGTGAGATGAATCTTACCCTTGAAAACCCCACATAGTCTGGGTCCCAGCCATTCTGGCTCATTGAAGCCATCTTTCTTACTCTTTCTCTCTGTCATTTGGTGCATCTCCTTCTTTTTAAACAATGTTTTTCAATTCAACCATGAAGATTAACAAAGCCTAGTATTGTCTTAATAGTATTCTCCCTCCATATCATTGCCTGTATTTTTTCCACCAACTTCACGTTCAAATGAGCCTGGACTTCATGTCTGAACCTAGGTGACCTTTGCGCAGCTCTCCTGCTTCTCCTGTTATAGGATCCACCATCTCCAGAGGTATCTGGGATCCACAGAGCCTATCCTCGTTTAAAATGAATCAAGGAATGACTCTGAGCTGAAGTTTGTATTTCTTCACTGAGGCAGAACTCAGAAGTGTCAATCTTTTCATCGTCCACATTTTAACCCTAAGCATGGAGTAAGGACACATCTGCTGAACATCTTACTGCTTTGCTTTCCAGAAGAGACCTGAACACAGTCCCTCCACACGCATTTCCAGCTGGGGAATCACATAGACTTCGTGGGGCTGTGGAAAATTGGTTGCAGAGAAGTGCAAATTCTGATCTTTGGCTTCTTCCTGTTTATATTGCTGGAGCAGAAGGGATGAAATCCAGCTGAACTCAGGAGGAGTCAACCACAACCTCCTTCCCTGTTTACAAACAGCTGGGGAAATGACCTGACTGTCCTAATGGGACAACCATCCTACTGCCGGGTGAGCCTGCAATGAAACTTGTGGTTGCTCTGAGCTGTTGTTCAGGTCTAGGAGAGAACTTCATAGAAAAAGTTTGGAGAAACAGCAAAGTTTTGGGAACTGCACTTTTTCAGAAACAACCCGAACAGCATAACAGCTTGAAATGTCTATTACAAGCTGACATTTTATCTTCAAGGGAGTTATGGAGGTTCATGGGAGCCCCTAACTCACTTTCTGCAACTTAATTTTCTTTACTGTTGCTGTTATCTCTTCTACTGCTCACACACCTCAGCCCATTCCTGGTTATCTATTCCAGCATCAATCATAGAATCACAGAATCATAGCTTAGTTCAGGCTGGAAGGGACCTTTAAATGTCATCTAGTCCAACCCTCCTGCCATGAGCAGGGACACTTTCCACTAGACCAGGCTGTTCAAAGCCCCATCCAGCCTGGCCTTGAACCCTTCCAGGGAGGGGGCATCTAGCACCTCCCCGGGCAACCCAGTCCAGTGTTTCACCACCCTCATCATAAAACATTTCTTCCTAGTCTAAACCTTCACTCTTTTGGTTTAAAACCATTACCTCTTGTCCTATTGCAACAGGCCCTGCTAAAATGTTTGTCCCCATCTTTCTTAAAAAAACCCTTTATATATTGAAAGACTGCAGTAAGGACGCCTGGAGCCTTCTCTTCTCCAGGATGAACAACCTCAACTCTCTCAGCCTGTCCTCACAGGGGAGGGGCTCCAGCCCCTGATCACCTTCATGACCTCCTCTGGATCCACTTAATCTGGTTTGTTTGTATCCTCCTTCTGTTGGTGTCCCCAGAGCTGGACCCAACACTGCAGGGGGGTCTCATGAGATCGGAGCAGAGGGCCAGAATCCCCTCCCTCGCCCTGCTGGCTGCATTTCTCTTGATGCAGCCCAGCACACGGTTGGCTTTCTGGGCTGTGAGTGCACGTTGGTGGCTCATGTCCAGCTTTTCATCTACAAACACCCCCAATCTCAATCCCTTCCTCTCTCAGCCTCTTTGATACTAGGGATTGCCCCAACTCAGGTGCAACACCTTGAACTTGGCCTTGTTGAACCTCATGAGGGCCACATGGGCCCATTTCTTGAGTGTATAACATCTGTCACAATATGGTATGTGCAGAGACCTCTCAGCAAATCTGAAATGAGTTTGCTTGGATCCAGGATCAGCTCAGGCTCGACTCCATGCCTGGCAAGGAGATCCTGCTTTTCTGCTCAAACATGGACTTAATGGTATTAGTAATGGCAGTGTATTGATGTTTTGTGATTACTTCTAAGAGGTATTAAAGAAGTTAACAGACCAGGGCCAGCTTCTGAGATTTCAGGCTTGGAGGACAGTCAAAAAAACAAAATACACCTGTAAAGACTCAGCCCTAGAAATTAGACATTGGGCAGCCACATGGCTGTGTGCAGTCTTGGAACCAAATAAGCCCTACTTTCACGTAAAATAATCAGTGGAGTGGAGTGATTTGGGCCTTCCAAGTGTAATGGAAGGATCAAAAAATGCTCAGGGAAGGCCTCACCTCCAGATCTCCAAGGCTGAAGGCAGAAGTGCCAAGCCTTATATACTTTCTGTGGTTTGGGCCCCACGTACAAGAACAGCAGCCCAAACACCTTTTTTCTTCTTACACACACCCCAACACACATGCACACATGTACATCCAGAATTTAAGAGCTTGGTTCAGTTAGAAAAGCAATTTATTTTCTTTTAAACAGCGAAGGGGTAGTCTGGTTGCAGGCAGTAATTACTGCCCTGTTCCCTGCTATCTTGGGTCGTGCACTCTGGAAGTCAGATGCATATGCTGAAAAGACCAGGGTATCTGAATGATGTCACGTGGCCTGGAGTATAATTGGGAGACAGCATCCATCGTCATATACAGCTGGAAGAGCTGGGGTCAGGGGATTTATCTGCTTTCCTCTAGACACAAATTCCAGGAGGTCACCCTGTGTGTCATCAGGCTTAGACCAACAGAGAGTTCGGCCCAACAGAGAGCTCAGCAGCCAAGGTACACTTGAAATTAAGTATGTTTATTAAGGCACTCATCAGCAGAGATTGTTTGGCAGGCAGTAGAGACACAAGGCCAGGCCAGGCTCTGTAAAGCCTCTTAGAGCTGCAGCTGGCTCCTCAGCATAACGGTCTGCTCCTCCCAAAAAAGAGGCACAACAGTGAGAGAGAGAGAGAGATCCAAAGTGCCAGGTGTACCTGCAGATCTGACTCCTAGAAAGGAGCGTTGAGACACAGGTGGGATTTTTCATATGTACCCCCCTTTCCAGCCACCTGGGACAATTCCAGCCCTGCAGCAACAGCTGGAGATCCAGCACGGAGGAAAACGTGTTTGTTGGCCTGTGGTGCTTTACAAGACATTCACTGAAAAAAAAATTCATCCCTTTCTCTAAGTCTTATGCTGACATGCTTCCCAGGGACATAAATATCAAGTCCCAGCCACTGCCCTTCCACATTCACTTTCAGGCTTTGAGCCTACCTCGAAAAGCACCCTGGGCAATCAATCCATCGGAGATTCTTTAGTTATTGTTATTTTCTTAATATTCGTTTCATTGTGCAAAGTGGACCAGCTCTAGCTGCCCAGTTTGACCCAGAAGAGCTGCCAGGTTTTGAAAGGACCATCTCTCAAGGGTTTCCCTCAGCACCTTTCAGCGGGAGGTCCAGGTGACATTCACCCCAGCTGAGTCATTGAGGAGAGCAGCCCCATCTCTTCTGGGCCAGCAGGAGGTGAAGGGACCTCTCAAAACCAGAAGCAAGGTGGTGATTGCTGAAGATTCAGATGTCAAACCTGCAAGTAGAACAAAACAATATCCCAGATGCTTCTGTGCTACAGTCATGGGATTTGAAATCTTTTTATGATAAAGCCCGTAGCTCCCACAAGGTATAATATCTGACACCTGGAGTCAAAGGGCTCGGATAAGGTGAAAAAACTCACAGTAACAACCTCTTTTTGCATGGATCTACACGGGCAGGCATGCAAGGGACAGATGGACTTACCCTGAGGGATATTTGAGAACAGCTTCATTGCTTTCTCCTTAATCTACTTTCAAGGGGCTGAGACATCCTTACTGAGGAAAATTAGTATATGCCTGGGAAAATATGAAAGCAGCTGTGGTGCCATCCCATCACTTGCTTTTGTCCCTGTGGCTTGCCTTGAAGACTTAGGCTGTTTTCTGGCATAGCTTACTCCATTTCCAAGTTTCTCAGCAGATGCCTACGTCACTCCCTACAGGTGGCAGGGGCATGGTAAAGGAAAAAGCCACAGGCAGCTGGCACTGAACAAGATAACCGGGGAAATAAGGTGGAAACCTTAGCAAAAACCCCAAGGAAATAAGGTAGAAACACCCTAGGGAGAGGAATCAGGTAGAGGGAATGGAGAAATAAATCAGTCACCTACCCACCACCAAGAGGAGAAGCAATGCAGGGTGATGGGAGCACCGGGATGCAAAGCCTCCCGACTCCTTGTGCTGATGTGTGCAGGGCTCCCCTGTCACTGAGTAAGTGGCACAGTTTGCCAAGTGCATGCAGGCAGGGCTGCCCTGGGTTCAATTTTCCTCATTTGGGCATGGCCAGGAACGAGCGTGTGTCCTTTGGCACCTGTCCCTGCGAGAGTGAGACACAAACACAGAGACGAAAGCACAAGAGAGAGTCACTGGCAGAGGCTGTTTGCTTGCCCTGACAGCAAACAGGGGATGTTTTGATGTGGTCCTTAAGACAGCCTGCCCAGAGAAACCACTAGGTGTATGAAAGTGAAGGGAGATACTCATTTTATAACCATTTTGGTTGTTTGAGGGCTTTTTCTTTCTTGATCTTGGTTATCCTTTTTTGACTGGATGGAAAGGGGAAAGCTCACAGGTTAGGAGAAAGGTATAATATCAGAAAAGTTCTTTTTCATGGCGTTTTACATCAACACACCTGCTCTTCCAACTCCTTTGGGGGTCCTTAGAACCCACAGATGGGCTGTGGGCTCACAAATACAAGGCAGGGCAGGAGCCAAACAGCACAGCACAAGAACACCCACGGCTGCTCCCACCAGCCCTCCCCAGAGCTGCGAAGTGGTAGTAGCGTGTCACACATTCATTTCTTCAGCAGCGCAATAAACGCAGGTTTTATGCTGCTGGGACCTGAACCACTGTTCAAGGCTGGCTCAGGTTTCTAACTCATGGCATCCACAGCTTGCTTGGAGAGGAAGGACCCAGAAAGCGCTGTGCAGTGCTTATTTCTTCCCAGCTTTGTTTGCTCTGGGTAATTACTGACACACTAAAAGATATTAGCTCTGGATGTGAGAGTGCAGAGAGACTAACTGGTCTCAAATACCACCGCTGTAGCTCACTGTAATTAATTAAATGTTGACAAGATCCCCAACAAGCAAAACCTTCATTATACTCTATTAAACCCCTTGGTGCGGATGCTCGACTCATTGTCAGTCCCCCTAAGACAAAATAGAAATGTAGACATCTACGTGTGTCAAACTCAGGAAAAGATCCTGCAGTGGGGAATAAAGGTCCACTGCTATTTGCAATTAAAGCAGCTTCTGGAACAGACCAACTATTTCTCAAACAGTTCTTGCACTTCCCATGCCTGAAGACCCTCTGTGACATGACGATTTTTGCAACTCTTCTATATATATATTCAAGACCTACCACATATTGGAATGGAGTTTGTTAATCATAGTCATAGTTTGCAAGGCTGGAAGGGACTGCTCCAACTATCTACTGTGATTTACAGATGGCTGCAAGCCTCAGTGTCTCATTTAATAATTTCTTCAACTCCCCCATTACTCAAAAACAGTTTTCTCCTTAGAAAGACACTCGGCATTAACTCAGGACTGAAATAATGGAGAACCCATGTCTCTAGTTATGCTTTTTCCTGTTGCTTTATATCTTTGACTGCTTTCTTTCCAGGGTAAATTTATCTAGCTATAACATTAAGCCAATAATTTTTTCTGCCATTCTTGGCTAGATTAAAGATATGTTTGCTATCAGAAACAGCTTCCCCTATATTTCACCGCAATTCATGAGCAAGTCACTTCAATTTCTCCTGGATAAGGCCAATAGATCAAGATCCTTTAATCTCATGCTCTAAATCAAGTTTTCTGGACCTTTGTGTTGTTTTAGAGCCCTCAGAGCATTTTCTGTACCTTTGGCTTCTTTTCTGCACTGTGAGCACCAATATGTGACATGATTTTCCATATGAACAAACTCCATTTTTCAGTCTTCCTTGGTCTGGTTCATCTATTCCCGTTCTTGGCTTTTTTATGATCTGAGCTCGTGGTGTTATTATTAACGCTCTGTGAAACGCTACTCCTAGGTGGATAAAACATGTCTTTTCACCAACAGCCTTGACAGGGAGGTAGCTGTAAGAGAAAGTCATCAACTGTTACTGGAAGGAAAGATAATCCTCTAACAAACTATTTCACCAAAATGTTCCCATGTGTTATATTCAGGATGGGCATGAGTAGTGACTCAGAACTGACTTTATTGCTAACATATGAAATACTGGGACTGATCCTGGGAACCCTCACATTCGGAAGATATTTTCATTCTCAGTGTGTAACTACCTTTAAAATCTGCGCCATGACTTTTGTTAGGGATCATCAGATGGCTTAGCTTCACCCAGTATTACAAGATATTTGTCTCTATGTACAAGAAAATTGAGAGTCTTGAAGAAGCATACCATTGGTGTTGTCTGAGACAGATGGCTTCATTTGCCAGGGAAATTGCTTTTTTCAGTGTTTTGAATATCTGGAGGCAATTTGTAGGGGATCTGCATTGTAGGGAAGCTGGATCCTGTCTCACAGCAAACGTAGAGTCTCTCTACTCAGCCATAGATTCATTGCACAAGACAAGACTGAACAACTCTGCTTGAAGACCTAAGGACTGAGATGGCCTGGGGACCCAGTGGGAGTCCCCCACTGGACCCCCAGACTCTCTGCCACTAGACAACACTGCTGGTGGAAGTGCCCAGGCAAAGCAAGTTATACATGGCATGGGTTTTTGTTCCGTTGACATGAGGACCCATCAAAGTCTCCTAAGAGGCAGATAGCAAATCAGAAACTAGTTGGTGATGATGGAAGAAGAGGAGATAGCAGTTACCTGGAATGATACCTGGGGGCTGGCTGCAAAAGCAGCACTTTCCTAAGGAGAGGTGGAAAGTCCGGGAAGTGAATATGCAAAATTAGCATATCCAAAAGTTAATTAGGAGTCAAAGCCACATCAAGACAGTGAGTGCACCCAGGTCCCATGTCTGTTACTTCTGAGCAGTGAGTGAAGAGCACAGGAGGCAAAAAGCCTTGTTTATCTAATGAAAATGCGAGAGAGAGGCAGACATATCTCATGGGAGGTATTAAAATTGCCATGAAAATTGAATGCAAATTTCCATCCTTTTCCTTCAGGATCAGAGATTAAAAAAAGAAATAGAGACAGAGCAGAGATGGAACAGGAAGCATGTCAGTGGAGAATGAGCCTCATCACCATAATGAGGCACTTGGAGACACTCATCGCTTCTCAGAAGAGATCCCATTGCCCTGTGCAGGCATTTAAACAGGCAGTGCTGCAAATTTCTTGCATTTTCTCTCCTGAAATATCTCCTTAAAACTCCATGTGGCTGTAAAGCTTAAACAAAACCACCATGATATGATGGCTTGTCTGCTGCTCTGTTTCTTGGTCCTACCCAGCATTGTCTTCATGCTTGTCCCAGGCTCATCTCTATGGCTAAGAAAACCAGGCAGCCAGTTTTTGCCTCTTGCGAATTTTACTTTCTATTCAGCCACAACATCCAGGTGGATTGATGAGGTAATAAAAAGTAGTGATAGTCTGCATCTTCTGGGCTTGTCACCCCTTCCCGCTGGCAGGTCTTGGCACCATTGTGCATGTTTATCTCATGCCACCAGCTCTGTTGGAGACTGCTCTAGTCTGGGCATCACAAGCCCTCTCCTCTCCTAATGTGGTGCAACCCAGTCAGTCTCTCCCATCCATGCCGCCAGACATCTTGCTGTGGATCACAAATCCTGGGGTACAAACCCCGTGTGTGCTGCAGGTATGCAGAAACCCCTGCTCAGCATGAGGGATCAAACATCTCCTTTGGGGACTGGTTTTCCCACCACTTTGCGTTTGTACAGCACCAAGCACAAAGTGGCGTCCTCCCATCACATCAATCCTAGCAAATAAAAGGGATCGGGGTCAATTTGTTAGCCGTGTCCCTGGCATTGCCACAGCTAAACCCTCCCAAACAGGGATGTGCATGCAGGTACATCCCTCAGCTCTGCTACCCACTGCACTATGTCAAAGCCAAAGTCACGCCAGGGTCCGTGCTAACAGCCTGGGTGCCCCTCGGCTGAAATCTGGTCCTTTATCCTGTCCCTGTTCCCTGTACTCACAGAGATACGGCTTGCATGCATCACTGCTGAATAATCAGATAAGAGACGCACAGCTGGTCACGTCAGATGGATGACATGACCCTCCCCATGGAGATGGGACAAAGGACTGAGCAAGAGGGATTCTTCGCAGGCAACCGATGTGGCGTTAAACAGGAGACTTTACCCTTGAAGTGAAGGGTTTCAGGAACTGTTGGGAGGGATGAGGATGTTGTTATCTTACCATTCCTGTTATATTTTTGGAGCCCTGTTACACACGCCCATTGTTTTCTGAGAGGGGGAAAACATCTCTTTTTGAAGTGGAATGCTTTTAGAGCTTGGTATCAGCTGAAAGCTGAAAGAGGAGAGACAGAGCAACTCTTTGCTATCTCCCCTGAAAAATTCCAGGCTGGGGGAGAAGAAGGAAATATAATTTTTTTTGTTTGCTTTGTTTCCCTTCTTGTCAAAAAAAAAAAAAAAAAAGAGAGAGAGAAAGAAAGAGAAGGTGAGCAATGAGAAACTCTGCAGATTTTTCCATGCAAGTTAAAGCCAGAAGGGCTGTGCCTTGGTTCCGGGTGCGGAAACAGGGCAAGCGTTGGAGGATTTTCCCCTCCAAGCTTGAAAAGAAACAAGAAGTTGGCTGGCTGGTCTTGAATAACCCCTCCTGAGCCTGCAAAGCAGGTCCCGATTTTTCATTAGAGCTGAAAATATCAACCTCCCCCAACCTTTCTTCCCCACCCTTTCCTCCACAACGTCACAGCGCCCGGGTCTGGCGGTGCAGCTCTCTGGAGGATGCTGTTCAGAATCCTTCGCAGCCGGCAATGCTGGGAGGGGGCACAGGCTGCTAGTGGTGCAGTGCCAGGCTCCGTGGCCGGTGACGTGCTGTCTGCCCAATTCTGATATAAACAGAATGTCCTTGGGACCGGCGCGGTGGAAACGCACTGAGGAAGCTCCCACACCTCCCCTCAATAGGGTGTTTTTCAAATGTTGGCGTCCCGCCACTAGCAAGTTGTCCAGACTCGGGGCCACCAGTGTTGCCAACAATCAGCTTAAGTAAACCTTCCACTGTAGCGTCTTTCTTGATCAATGGCTTTATCTCTGTTTGGGTCCTGGCGATACTCACCCATCCAAGGTGAGCTCTGCTCGCCCCACACTGTAAATTAAAGTCAGGACTCACGCGTTTCGCTTTAGGGGATAATTTGTTTCTGGGTTGGACCCAATGAAAAATTGCCTTTTTCCTTTGTGCAGCTCGGATCTGGCCTCACTGTACATAAAATGCCATGTGTTCCCAGCAGGATTCAGCCCTTCTAAGGCCTACCCCGCAGCCAAATCTGATCTACATATTTACGAGCTTGTAAACAGGACAGGGCGGGTAAGTTCACATTCTTAGAAAACCAAGTGCAGAGAAAAGAACTTCTGAGTTGGAAAAACAAAGAGTAGTCTTGGGTCCGACCCAGCAAACACAGTGGTTTTTCCAAGATTTGGATGACTTGCTTGAGAATCATTCCCTTCCACTCCTTTTCTACAGGATTTCCCAAGCTTGGTTTTTAGTTGGAAAAAAAATACACATTCTCAATATTTCTGACCAGAGTAGAGGAGACAGATTGTTAGAAAAGGACATTTTATCTTGGAGGTGAGTTGAAGCCAACTTCTGTTTGCAGTAGCCACAGAGGAACAGCAGTTACTTGCAAAGGGAGGTTTAAGGAGGCTGTTAAAAGGAGTTGCACAGAAGCAGCCAGTTGGAGTGATCACCACAAAGTGTCAATGTGTCTGCCAAGAAGTGCAAGAACCGGTAGTCTAGAACAGTAGTTCCCAAACTGTGCTCTCCAGATCTTGATGGTCCATGAAGGCTTGGTAAAAAGTTCATGGACAACCAGAGTATGAAGGAGCCAGACAGCCCGCAAAAAAAAAAAAAATTATGAGGATTAACAGGTTTTGGTTTAGAAAACTTGGAGAACCGCTGTTCTAAAGCCTGTTGTTATATCCATTCACTATTTATTGATACAGAAACAGAGAGCTCTTTGTGGCAAGGGCTGAAGAAACATTTTTTATATCTCCTTGAAAGAAAAGCTTTGATGACATTCCATGAAATATTTGTGTCAGAAGAGTTATCACAGGGCTCGGTCACAACAGTGTTTGTACTAACGTACCTACCTTGCTGGGAAGTTTGTCACTGCTTCTCTCATCATACCTAGGGTTTTCTCAAGTTGATTGTTGTGGTGAATCTTCAACTGATCCTCCAGAGTCCTTTTTGTCACCTCTCTTCCTTGGTTATTGGGGTTTAGTCTTAGTTCTGTATGTACTTAATTCTCTGTCCTCTATATACAATATTTTAATCTCTCTAAATAATAATGCTGATAATAATGCTGATGACCATGAAGCTCTTGTTCTTGTCACCAGTCATATAAGATTTATTTTGCTGAGCTGGATTTGTGCTAGATTAAAAGCCAGGCATCCAGGGCTCAATTCAGTAGCCTAAACACCAGTCTCTAGTGCCATCTGAACGACCCCATCGGCTCCGAGGCCCTGCACAGGTCTGCCTGATAAGAGACAATTTACAGAGGACCCACACACTTTTGAAACATTAACAGTAGACCAGTATACACTGGGGTATAAAATGGCTCTAGCCTTGTTTAACCAATCAAGTCACACCAGTGAGACAGCAATGCAGGCATCAGGAAGCTAAGGGCATAGCCTCCTCCTGCAAAGAGTTGTGGTCCACCAAAAGAGAGCGTTATGCAAGCCAGCAGTTAAGGACAAAGTTTTCCAGGGCCAAGAACTTACCATCAAGCTCTTTGAGTCACTAGTAAGCTCACACAGGACTTCAATAAGCAGGATCTTTTGCTCATTAATATTTGCAACCAGTTGGATTTTTGCTCATGAGACATTCTACCTATGGCTTACTCCTGTTGCAAGTTGGCAGCTCGTCAGCTTGTCCATGAATGCTTCCCTTCCCCACGGGCTGGCCACACTGGCTGCGTTACCCAGAAGTGTGCCTGAGGTGCCATCACGCAGAGAAGACACTCCCAGGCTCAGAAGCAGCCAGACCTTCACGCTCAGGACGCTCTCGCATTTGCAGAAAGGAGAGCCACGGGAGTGCTCCCCTCTGAATGACACGCTGATTTTTGCATTGCCCCGGAGGGAACCTAGCAACCCCACAAGGCCACTGTGTTCATTCACATCCTGAGCCAGATGGAAATTTTCTTTTCAAAGACTGCCCCAAGTGTATTTCCTCTGCTGAACCATCCCGGCAAGAATCTCACTGTGGTCTCTGCCGTGCTCATTCTAACATCAGCACATGGATTCCAGTCTTCTTCCTGCTCAGACAGCAAGAACTCTCGACACGCAACTCACTTACTATGACTTTTTCCTTCTCTCAGGAGACTTTTTTTTTTCTTCATTTGCATCTGGCAAATAAGAACCTTCCTGATATCTCCCTTTGGATTTTCCAGATTGGCCAATCTTCTGGACTTTTTTTTTTTTCCCTAATTTTATTTATGTCCTTTTGTTGAGTCTCATGATTTTAAGATTTGTTTTAAAGTCCCCTTTGGGGCTGGAGTCAGGCTATTATCTGTGAATCATTAAGGAATAGGCAGTTGGATACACATATATCTTTCCCAAGCATAAGAAACACTGCAAAAATATTACCTTTAAGGAAGTCTGTAGTAGAAACAAGATGAAAAAAAGCCTACATCTTTGTCTTCTTTTTAATTTTGTCATTTTCAAAGTCCATCTTCCTACTAGTCCTGCTGTGTTCAGCATTGTCCTGTGACCCTGAAGCTGTTGCCCAGCCCTTCTTGGAGTATGAACCAAGCAGCTAAAAAGGGTGCTCCCGGGGAGGGCAGCTTTGAGGTGTGTTAATGGACAGCTTGGTTTGAGGACATGAAGAGGATAATGTCTAACACCAAGCTTGGGGCTACCAGGCCCTCAATACAGTCCCTTTTCAAGTCTGAACCAGACATACTCTTCACCAAAGAGCAAGCAAAGCACTCATCATGTGTTCATCATATGGCCCAAGATTAAAGGTCAGCAGCAGTCCCCAGACAGAGCCCAAGCCCTAGCCTCATCACAGGCATGAGAAAGCTCATGGGCCAACACTGCCTTACACAACATGCAAAGGACGTATTTGGTCCTACTCTTCATTCCCTTGTGAAAACATCGCCTTAATGATTTTAAAAGCTTTGTACAGAGAGAGCTTGGTTTGCCGTATCCAGGTCAGGTGTGGTTTCAAAATCTCTCTCCTTATCCTCTGTCTAGTCCTGCCTGAGAAGGGTCCACAAAGCTCCTAACAAGAAGCAGGGAAAGACTCACAGAATCATAGAATCATAGAACCATAGAATGCTAGACTGGAAGGGACCTCAGGGACCATCTGGTCCAACCTTTCTTGGCAAAACCACGCTCTAGACAAGATGGCCCAGCCCCCTGTCCAGCTGAATCTTAAAAATGTCCCATGTTGGGAATCCAACACTTCCCTGGGGAGTTTATTCCAGTGGATGATTGTTCTCATTGTGAGAAATTTTCCTCATGTCCAATCAGGATGTCCCCAGGAGTAACTTGTACCCATCACCCCTCGTCTTTTCCATGTGACTCCCTGTAGAAAGGGACTGTCCATCTTCTCTGTATCCACCCTTTAAATACTGGAACATGGAGATAAGGTCTCCCCTAAGCCTTCTCTTCTCAAGGCTGGACAACCCCAGCTCTCTCAGCCTCTCCTCACGTGCCTGCCCAGGCCCTTGATCACCTTTGCGGCCCTTCTCTGGGCCCTCTCCAGCCTGGCCACATCTATTTGTATAGCAGGGACCAAAACTGAGCGCAGTATTCCAGGTGTGGCCTGGCAAGCCCTGAGGGGAAGGGGATAATGACTTCTTTCTCTCTGCTGGGGATGTCCTTGTTGATGCAGCCCAGCACCCCCTTGGCTTCCTTTGCTGCAGCAGCACACTGGTCACGTACATTGAGTTTGTTGTCCCCCAGGACCCCAGGTCCCTTCCCACAGAGCTTCTTCCCAGTCTGGTAGATCCCATCCCGTGCTGCACTCCAGGATTTTGCTTTCCCAGGTGCAAGATACACATTTGTCCTTGTTGAACTTCACAATGTTCTTGTTACCCCACTGGTCCAGCCTATCCAGATCTTCCTGCAGAGCGTCTCTCCCTTCCAAAGTGTCCACTTCCCCATTCAGTTTGGTATCATCAACAAACTTCATCAGGGTACACTTGATCCCATCAGCCAGATCACGTATGGAGATTTTAAACAGTGTTGGGCCCAGGTTTCCAGTTTGAAAATGAGCTTTTTACCACCACCCCCTGGGTGCAGCTGGTCAGCCAGTTCCCCACCCACCGCACAGACCACTTCTCTAGACCGTAACACACCAGTAGCTCTAGAGGGAGGGTGTGAGGAACCGTACTGAATGCCTTGGAGAAATCCAGAGTGCACTGCTTGCCCCACATCAACCGAGCAGATTACTTTGTCATAGAAGGTGATCCGGTTTGTCAAGCACCATTTGCCCTTGATGAATCCATGCTGGTTTTTTCCCAATCGTGTGCTTCATTTGACTTGTGGCAGCCCCTAGGAGGATCTGTTCCATAACGTTCCCAGGGACTGAAGTGAGACTGACGGACCTGTAATTTCCCGTATCCTCCTTTAAGCCTTTCTTGTGGATGGGGTAATATTAGCCACCTTCTAACCTTCTTGGATGTCTCCTGATCTCCATGACTTCTCAAAGAATATGAAGAGTGGCCTTGTAATGACATCATATTTTAACAGTGGGTCAATATTTCCTTCTGTTTCTGCTTGTTGTTTATGTACCTGAAGATCCCTCCCTTTCAGTTTTTCACATCTCTGACCAATTTTAATTCAAGTTGAGCTTTTCCTTGTCTAACTGCATCTCTGCACACCCTGACAATGCCCGTGTAGTTCTCAATGTGTATTTATCCACTTTTCCATTTCTGGTATACTTCTCTCTTGGTTTTGAGCAGAATCAAAAACTCGCAGTTAAGTCAAGGGTTCTCCTTACCTTTAAAGGGGATGGAATGGTTTTGTGCTTCCAGGAGAGGGTTCTTAAAAAAATTCCAGCACTCACTGGCTCTTTTATCCTCCATGGAAGCTTCCCACAGGATCCCTCCCAGCTGAGCTCTGAGCAAGCTGAAGTTTTCTCTTCTAAAACCTAAACCCTTTATCTTAGTACTAACCTTCAGCGTGCTCAGCAGAATCCCAAACTCCACACTACTGTGATCACTGCAGCCAAGGCTATCACTACCCAGGTATTACAGAGCAGGTTTTCTTGGTTTGTGAGGAGCAAGCCCAGCAGTGCCTCATTCCTGGGTGGCACATCTAACATTTGTAGGAGGAAGCAGTCCCCTACGCATCCCGTATTGTTCTTCCAACAAATGTCGGGGTAGTTGGAGTCACCCATAAGAACCAGGTTCTGTTGACATGAAGCTTGCTTAAGTGACCGCAATATTGCTTCATTGGTCTCATCATCTTGGTTTGGAGGTTAATCACAGATGTCTACTGCTAAGATCCCCCTTGGATACAACCCCTCTTTTCTTGACCCAGGGCTTCCACAATCACTGTAATTTGACTTCCACACATTAAAGTTTCTCCTTAGCATACAGCGCAGCTCCTCCTCCTCTTCTTCCCTGACTGTCTTTATGAAACAGCCTGTAGCTGTCCATTGCAATCCTCCAGTGATGGGAATTGTCCCACCATGTTTCAGTCGTTCTCGTTCCCATGATATCATCACTTTCTGAGTGGGTGTGGAGCTCCAGTTCCTCCTGTTTATTCCCCAGGTTGCACGCACTGGTATACATACACTTGCGGTGCCTGGGCTTCTGGTTCTCATCTTGGGAGGCAGCCAAAGAACATTTGTCGCTGCTCTGGTTGTCCCAGCTTGCTCCCCAGTAGGTTGCAATGGCGTGAGTGTTGCCACTTTGGACTCCGTCCACCAGGTCCTTCAGTTTAAAGCCTACCTCACCTGGCTGTACAGCCTGCAGCCAAAGATGCCCCTGCCTCTTCTGGACAGGTGGATCCACCCCTCCCTAACAGGCTATAGTCATCGAAGGATCTCCATTGTCATAAAATACAAAATCCTCACTATGGCACCAGACACAAAGCAAGAAGTTGATTTGCATTATACATATATTTCTGGCTGAACCCTTTCCTCCAGCTGGTAAAATGGAAAAAAATTAACTTGAGCACCAATACTTTTCTCTTGCATCCCCAGGGCTTTGTAGTCTTCCTTGATCCTGCCCAGGTTCTGGCTTGCGGTGTCATTCGTGCCCACATGAAAGAGTAGCAATGAATAGTAATCTGTGTCTTGACAAGTTCTGGCACCCTCTCGGCGACATCTCGGACCTTAGCTGCCAGAATGCAGCATACCTTTGTGATTCCTTGTCGGTCTGGGAGATGGGAGCCTCAGTGCCCCTTAACAGAGAGTCACCCCACTACAAGTACTTGTCATTTCTTTCTGCGGTATCCTCTGCGTGCTCTTGGTACAGTTTCTCCTTGCAGACCTTTCTTGCAGGTGTCTACAGTTGTTAAAGCTTCACACCTGGTTTTGGTTGAAATGCCGGAGGGTGGGCACTGAAGCAGAGTCCTGCTTTTGTGGGTCACGAGGGTTCACGGTGCCTCATTCTCTGTGGTGCCCACCACAGGACCGTGGTTCTGAAACCACTTCTCTATCTCTGTCTTGGCCCCTCTAATACTGCCCAGCTTTTTAGCTGTTTCCTGCACCTTGGCCACCTGACAGGACAGATCATCAACCTACGCACATCTTTTGCAGGTACTTACCTTTTCTCCAGGAGAAGGGTCTAGGCACTCATTGCCACCTACCATCTGTACCCAAGTCTCCTTCCTTACCAGTTCCATCTGGTTGGAAGCATCAGATATCTCAGAGGCTTTTTCTGTAGCAACACTGGTTTTAACTCTGCCCATGATCCTGGTAGAGATGTAGAGCACTCCCCTGGGCTGTGAGCCTACAGGCAGGTGCAGGGCCCTTCTCACGTGCCCTTCTGTGCAAACTGCTGTGCCCTTTCAACCCCTGTTCACAACACTCCTCTCAATCCTCATCCTGCTGACATATATACTTCAAAAGAATGGTTTTGTCATCATGCCACAGGGCTACAGATTTGAAGGGAATCCCTTCTTGGCCCTTCTACAGACCCAGGGCTCTATATATCTGTACATCAACCCTTCTGCAGTGTCAGGCCACAATCCCTTAATTATTCCTTTATTATCTTGAGCACGACTTTCTTGTTTATAGACCCCTAATGAAAGATGGAATGCCATTTATTCAGTTCAGGGCAACAGAGCTTTGTGCATGGTGCTAGCATGGGACACGCAGGTCCGTGGAAGGAGAATGCAATGAATGTAATGACCTTCTGGGGATTTGCTGCTGCTGCTTTCAGCTGTGTGTCCCCAGAGGAAGGGTCTGTGCCCTCCCAAGAAACCCAGCATACTGAAACTTCTTCGGGGCCCCTCACCTGTCTATAATAGTATAACATAAGCACGTTGTAAATTCACAAGTTTAGGTACATTTGTTCAGGAACCAAGCCAAATACTAGGAGTCAGCTATACTGCAAAAAGAAAAAAAAAAAAAAAAAAAAGAAAAAAAAAAAACCCAACAGTTTATAGTCACAAGCCCCCAGAGCAAGCACTGTAGAGAAGACTAGAGCAGACTAAGTACCTTATAGCACCTCCTGGGCCCCATGCAGGGCCCCAGCAGTCCTACAACATAATCGCTCTGTTGTTGAGTTGTGACTCTCTGGAAGAGCAGGGGGAATTGTGTGGCAGCCCACCAGAGTGGATCTTCATTCTGAACAGCTGCTTTGCTTCGCATGCCCTGTGATGTGGCATGAGGGCATAAGGAGGGAATTAAGGGTGCGGAGCCTGGTGGGACAATGTTGGAGGACGGCATAGTCAAGTCCTTATGGCCTTTTGGGAATGGTCTCTGGAGTGAACTGTTCCCTGGAGCAAATTTATCTGGAGAGGTCTAGCTGGAGCATACCAAGCAAATTAGCACTGTACGCAATGCAAGACTTGAAATGACTTATTAGCTTTCTGTTAGGTAACAGAGTAGATGTACCTGTGCAGCCTTTCACTGTGTCACCCTTCACGTCACGGGAGGCTCACCGGTGAAATTTTTCCAGTGATGAAAGTCCTATCCTGCACAGGAGAGAAACTGGTGCATGGGAAGCTTGGGCAACTGCTCCTGAAAGAGGAGACCACCAGATGCCAATGACGTTAAGGGTGAAATCCATCAGGACTAACCTTGGATGCCCATGATGTAGTTGATGTAGTTGCCCATGGAGTCTGGGTCCGTGTCTGAGACCTTGTGTGATCCACATGCCTGGTACAGGCTCATGCTTTAGGATGAGATGTATCATTGCCTCTTCTCCACAGAGTCTACTGACAAAACCACTGGCTGTAAGAGGAACTCAGGGACCTGCTCGGATACCTAAATCCAATTAGGTGACTCACAGAAGATACCCACAATTTTCAGGAAATTTGATGCCTCAGAAACATCCTCATGGCAATGACTCTCATTAGTGATCCAGATTGATGGGATTGTTCTGAGAAAAGCTCCAATGTGAGCTCTGAGGGGAATGAGGGGCAGGTTCAGCCAAAGTCCTACTTATGTGCTGCAACTTAGAGGAAAGCTTTGGAGACACCACTGTGACCATATTGCCTAGAAGTTAGGGGACAGTTTGGGGCACTATGAATTAGGCCAGTAAATTATCAGAGCAAGGCTCTGCTGTTTTATCCTTCTTGTGCTGACAGGCAAACTGCACTCAGTCCTCAATTTTGAGGTCCTGCTTGAGAATGACAGTGTTTTCTGGAGACCTTAACCCCACCCAGGCTGGCCTCTCCTGCCTTTACAACCACCCTCAGCCTAAGCCAAGCTTCCCCGAGACCCACCACACCACAGGCTGCCCTCCCTCCCCATGGGGACCCCCGCACACCAGATATGCACACCCCACCACAGGCTTTGGCATGGCCAGGGGCCCCCAGGAGGGCCACCCCAACCATCAATGCGGGACAAAGCAACACTGCCAAGGAGGTCAGCAATGAGCAGGGGAGGGGTGACTTCTCCCTGCTTTTCTTCTTGGCCAGATCACAGTACAGAAATTGGAGCAAAAAGTCAAGTCTGTGCACAGAGAGGCACAAAGGCAGCTCATTGGCGTGACGGAAGCTGTCGCTTATCTGTGACATTTTTTATGGGGTTGGCTGGAAGGCTCACAGGCCTGAGGAATTCCACCCGATATCCCAACGCCATCGTCCTCCAGGGAAAATGCTGGAGTCACTGCGAACATGCTGTCCTCCTCCCTACGCCAAGCAGCTCTTGGATCCCTCCGAGGAGGGCAGTGAACTCCCCCATCACTCCAAGACAAGCCACCAGCTGCAAGGAGGTGTTAACCCTCTAGGGACCCTGGTACGCCTACAGATGCCCAGCAGAGGTGATGAATAGTGGATGAAGGAGAAGGTCAGGAAAGACTGGCCAGAAGCTGAGACTCCCAGTCTCCTGGGGGAAATCCTTGCTGATATCTAGCCCATTCCACAGCTTGGCAGCCTCTTCAGAGAGGTTGTCAATCACTGGGGCCCAGCAAGGACCTGGCAAGGAGGGGTACAAGCTGGGTAATGAGCATAAAGTGGCAGCTCATTATTACTTTGAACCAGATTTAATTAATCTACTTTGTGAGAGACAGAAAAAAAAGAAGGAAGAAGCTGACTCTCTGTCCAGGAGAGCCCACAGTGAACTTCGGCAGCTACAGTACCTCCTGCAGGAGGGTTTTTCCTATAGGAGCTGCAATCCTCTTGACTTGCTGCTCTGATACATCCTGAGCCCTCAGGCCCCTCCTGACCTTTGAGGTCACACTCAGGAGAAGCTCAGTTGATGAGACAACTGTCCCCACTACAGGCCTAAACCTATATATGGTTTTCTGGACCTTCCTAACTCAGGAACAAAGTGGTTTGCCTCTTGGTAGATTTTTAGTTTTCCACGACTTTGGCCAATCCTTTTTTATCATGCTGAGCCTCCTGCTGCAGGGACATCCGCAGCATCCAACATGCTGTGAGATGAACTGTCTCCTCTTCTTTGCTTTTAACCTACCACCCACTAACCTCCATCTCCTGTGATGAGTCTTGTAGTGGAAAAGGCAGTAAATAACAGCTCCCTCTTTAGCTTCTCTGTTCCTACAAGTTACAACTCTCCATAAGCTGTTCTTGTCCAGGATCCTTCCCCATACAAAGCCCACAGCAAGCAACAGCGAGGCCCCTTGTCAGTGGGAATAAACCCGATGGTGCTGACATTTCCCATTCATGGTGGGACAGCACTGGGGCATGACTCGGGCGCTTTGTTTTACCCATGTGCCATCATGTCTGCAGCACTTTTACACCATGGACTATTCAGGACATGCTGTAAAATGGGGACCTTTTAAAACAAAGATGCCTCTGCCAACTGCGGCAGAGAGCAAGCCTGCTCACAGATTCTGCCTGCGTACTGGAAGCCAGGGCCAGAATTTAGATTGGACTGGGTCCATTTTCATTTGTGCATTTGTCTCTTTTCTTGTTTTGCTTTAATTTTTTTGAGCGCTAAACACTGGGACCAGCAACTCTCCAAACAATCCAGTGATATCACCTTCAAGTGAGTCATGGGGAGGGCAGGGTGGAGAAGTGCAGACAAGGAAAGATTGTAAGATTGTGCTCACTCAAACAAATGAAAAATAATGGGGTACGTGTTTGGGTATGTAGAGGGGAGATTGCATCCGCTAGCCACCCAACACACGTCCACGGCCTCAGAGATTTCTAGCTAGCTGGGTTTTTTCCTGATGTGAGCAGGGTAACATTATCTAGGAAAAATTGTGTAGGCACACCCAGAGTATAGACACACATATGCACATCCTGAACACACACATGTTGTAAGAACACCACATAAATTACTTCCTTGCTTTCACTTCAGATCACATACTTTATTGGCCCAACTTTTGCAGCACCAAAACCATGATATCCAATCTTCAGATCATGTTTAGACTGTGACTTTGGTCACTTTTCACTGTGGGGGCAGGTTGTCCCTGAGCTCACCTGCAGCTTCCTTAATTTTTTAATGATCCTGAAGATAATTAGCTAGGGTTACAGCAGGACCTGCAGTCCTTGCTCAGACCCAGCTCTGTCACTAGGATTCAGACTACAAGATGTAGAATGACCTTTTATAAAATGACAAAATGTATAAAGGCCCCAAATGGACTTTCAAGTCTCACAGCAGTATTAATTATAAAATTTGTGCCTTATTAGGAGAAGATCTGGTCCTCAGTGGGCTCTCTATAAGCCAACATAGAGCCCTCTCAACAAAGCAGCTCCATCCCATCCTACCTGGGAACATCCTACATTGAGACACAACCAGGATCCTTCATCCCCCAGGAGAGAACATCACTGGGTATGCAGTCAGGATGGAGAAGGAGCACCTCAGAGGTCTGTCCGTGCTCTCCAGGCTGTCCCTGAGTCTCACATGTGGATTTGGTTAGGTTGGATGGAGACCTCCCTGCGGGGAGCACTACCCCCGAACGCAGCAGTCCCATTCAGGCAGAGCAAGTCACGTCTCCATTGTCCTCTCCCTTTGAGGGCTCTGGGGTCCCAGATGCTCCAGCACAGCATGGTTTGCTGCGTCCCAGCACACACACTGCACTGCTCACCACACCGAGAACACCCCACGGGTGGATGTCCTCAAGGTGGGTGTCAGCACCTCCCCCTCCCCCTTTGGAAAATATACCAAGCTTTGCCATGAAGTGTTAAGCTCAATGCCCAGAAGGTGTCCAGGGAGATGATTTGAGGGAGTAGGAAGAGCTCCTCTTTGAAACAAGACCAGGTTTCACAAACTCGTATCGTGACACAGGTCCTACATTTGGCCTTTATATTCTTTGATGTGGCCCTGTTTGGCTTTGATGCTCTTGGGGCCAGATCATCAGAAAGTTCTCTTGCACTGAGATATCAGGTTAAAGTGCTGGTTCATCACTTTGTCTTGTTATACCAGATGTTTTACTCCCATTTTCTATTTCTGGACCTCGGATACATCCGCCTGTGTTTCCTGAGCTCTTCAAGTGTCCATTACTCATCCGGTCTTCCCCACATCTTAACAACATCAATGCTCCTACACAGTAACTGTGACAAAGCCCCGTCCAAAAACCTCCCCTCTCTCAAAATGTTGTTGCATAATTTTGTGTCTGAAAGCAACAGCTAATTGCTTCCTTTCTTTGCTCATTCCCTAAATAAGACCCTGCAACTCTTCCTTACGTGCGGCCTCCCAGTGCTTATCAAGAGAATCTGATGCTCCAGCATGTACAAAGTTCCCAGCCAAAGACCTGTTCTGGGGACTCCCTGCCCAGTTCTGTTCATCCCAGAGTGATCAAATGAGGAAACTGTACACGTCTCTTCCAAGGGGCACGCTTATTTGCATGGTAATGAGGATGGTAATGAGCCCCTTGTCTTCAGATGTACACAAGGTTCTAGCGGGGGAAAAACAGCCAAAGTTGAGATTCAGGGAATTTGGGGCTTGGGGGTTTTTTTGGTTTTTTTTTTTTTCTTTTCAACTTGTCTATTTTATCTGGATGCAAAAGACAAACCATGTAGTACAGAAACTGCATTGTGCAATGAACTGCTAAACACCAGATATAAATTATTATTTCAACAACAAACAGGCTGTTTAAGCAAGCACCAATCTCTTAAGTAGCCTGGCTCAAGCAGTAATTACTAGTCTCATTTCTAAGGAGACCCTTCTTTTATTTGCTTTGTTACCATAGCTTTTTGTTTTCTTTTCCTCTCTGTTAAAGTTAAAAAATGCTACATAAAGTTGCAGCTCCTCTGAGAACCCGGCGCGCACTGCGAACAGGGTTCACAACAGCACTGTGAAAGAGATTATGATAATTAGCTCCATTCTCCAGTGGGGAAACTGAGGTATGGAACCTCTCCCCAACAAGGCTATGAGTAGGATTACATGATTATTGAGCTCCTTCACCTGTTTTAGACCCAAACGCTCACACTGAGCTATGGCAAGGCCAAGCTGGGACAATGCAATGTCTTAGGGCTGAGAGCCGGGGATCCTTTGCAGACAGCACAGGGCTCTGGGTAGAGGCTGGTTCCCTGAAGGATGGAGAGGAAGACAGTTGGGGCAGGAAAACAGACCCACTCAATATTGATAAACCTGAGACTGAGGAAAGGAATTGATGCCACAGCTTGGAAACCCGCTGCTGGTCCACATTGCCCAAAGCATCGGATGGTGCCTGTAGGTCCAGGGTGGTGGGCTGGGGGCAGGGTGAGAAAGGAGGAAGGGTCAAAGCTGTGGTCGGATGGAGAATGGAGAAGATGATACTGGTGGTGCAAAGGGGACTGTCCTCAGCACCACTGAGGTGTTTAAAAGCTCCTAGCTAAACATTCAGGGGTGGTGTTTCTATCGTGGTTAGGAATGGATGTTGTGATTCAAGCAGCCTAGCACCAACCTATAAAGCTCACCACTGTCCCAGAAGGAAAAAAAAAAAACAAAAACCTTTAATGAAAAAAAAAAACAAGGTGGGGCCATTGTCTCTGCAGACCACTAACTCTGGTGTCCATGGTTCAAAGCCATGGGCTACCACACCAGTGGCTGCTCATTAAACTGCAAATACCATGAGCTCCATGAAGCCCTGTGGTGTTTTGGCTCAGGCAGAGTTAATTTTCTTCATAGTAGGTATGAAAAATATTAACATTTTGGGGCTGTGTTTTGGATTTGTGCTGAAAACAGTGTGGATAACACAGGGATGGTTTCATTATCGCTGAGCAGGGCTTACACAGGGTCAAGGACTTTTCTGCCGCTCACCCCATCAGTGAGTGGGCTGGGGGTGCCCAAGGAGTTGGGAGGGGACACAGCTGGGACAGCTGACCCCAACTGATCCAAGGGGTACCCCAGCCCACATGACATCATGCTCAGCACATAAAGATAAGGGAAGAAGAAGGAAGAGGGGGACATTTGGAGGGGTGGTGTCTGTCTTCCCAAGCCACTGTTACGTGTGATGGAGCCTGCCTTTCCTGGAGATGGCTGAACCCTGCCTGCCGATGGGAAGTGGGGAATTAATTCCTTCTTTTGCTTTGTTGGCATGCGCAGTTTTCTCACTTTTACTCTTCTGATTCTCTCCCTCATCCCACTGGGCAGAGTGAGCAAGCGGCTGGGTGGGGCTTGGTTGCCAGCTGGGGTTAAACCATGACAAGGCCTCAGGTCTTTCCAGCACAGAGACATCAGTTCTGTTTACTGTCCTTAATCAATGCCTCCTTCAGCACACACTGAGAGCCAGCTTGTACTCCAGCCCTACGACTTGGGCTGGCCTGCGGCAGATATTTAAGCTGCATGGCTGCATCTGTGCTTTCCCTGCCTAACCATCAGAAAACGCTGGGATCTGTCTTTCTTCTCCCACGTCCCCATGAAGGATTAGTCCACGTACCTAATACTGAGTCCAAGTGTAATTTCTCCACTTTTTTAGGGATGGGTATACGAAAGCTTTGCGGGAACCAGTGCTCTGGGTTTCCTGAATGATGGTTTTTCTCCAGCAAACAGCTTGGGGAGCTTTTATGTAGTGTCAGTCCCGAATTTCTGGCTTCTGGCACTTGTTTTACTGTTTTGACACCAGGGTTTTAAGCACAGGGAAAATAATAATGATATCCAGAGCTAATGTTATTTACTAAAATACAAATTAACGCTCAGTCACATGGCGGCACAATTTGTCATCCAGAGCTAAAATTAAAAGAAATTAAGACTTGAGTCAGAAAGTTATTTCAGATCTGAGTGGGGAATGCTAAGTGATGGCGCCATGTGGGAGCAACACTGACATCTTCTGGCTGCAAAAAACCCCCTCCAGCTTTTTCGCCAGGAAAACAGTGGGAACCTCCAGCACAAAAGCAGAAATAGGGGTTGGGGTGGACAAAAAAGTTTTCAGGTAGTAGGTACAATCTTGGAGTTATATATTATTATGGATCGTGGATATTATCGGATATTATCGGACCCCCCACTTTAAGAGTCCCCCTTAGCATCACTGCAAAATTTGAACAGAGAGTGTGTGACACTGATGACCCAAAATCCACGAGTGTAGGAGGGGAAGAGGTGTTGCTCTTCCATCAGTGAAGGGGACAGGGCTGTACCCATCCTTTTACATTGCAGTGTTGAACTGTGCAGTGCAACACGTAGGAAGAGTCAGGTACCAAGAACTGGTCCATGCAAACCAGTCGAGCAACAATTTTCTCTGTCTGATCTGGAATGGGAGAGGGCCTGGCTGCCTTGTGCTGATAAACCAGGGAGTCCTGGGGGACCACTGAACCTGTTCCCCAAAATTATGCCCTCAGCCCCTGCTATAGGGTCTCAGAAAGCAGCCAACGACACCACCCCTACCCACCCCCTGCCAGGTGTGTCAGATATCTCTTGGGTACAAGTGTCCTGCATCAATTCATAGCAGGATGGCTGAACCACAGTGAGGTAAATAGATTTAGCCCTGGGGTTGTCGGGTCCTGTGCGACAGCTTTCTCCTCTGGAGTGGCTCCTCTTCAAAACATGGTGCATGCTAGATGG
>NW_020799098.1:2732468-2798791 GCF_003259725.1 Athene cunicularia | reverse complement strand
GGGGGGGGGGGGGCGGGGCGGGGAGCTGGATGGTTATCTATCTTCTGGAGAGAGGTGTGAGAAAAATCTTCCATCCTCATAAGCCCTCATACCTGTGTGGCTCCTGCAACATTTAACAGCCTCCCTCCAAGCTGTATGGGCTTGCCACGGTGGCTCACAACTGTGTTTGAGGGTGCTGGGACCATTGATGGGAGCCTTTCTGCAGTGGGGGTTAAGAAGGTCCTGCCAAAGACATAGTATTATCCATCATTATCACTTTAGGGTTGATGCTTTGCAGTCCTGCAGTGGCCAGATCTTCATTTTGGTGGCAACAACATGGTTAGTCAAGGACCTAATAGCAGAATCACACCTTCAGCCTTCTCTGCAGGTCCCACCTCTTCCAGACTGGGTTGACCACCACTCTTGCTACCCTGCGCTGTCATACCCTTCCCCTTCCTCTAACCGTATTTCTTTTAATCTCTTCCAAGGTTCTTTCTTCCCATCTCTGAAGCCCTCGGAAATTGTCTTCAAAGTTATCTTCTGGCTGGGATACTTCAACAGCTGTGTGAACCCCATCATCTACCCGTGCTCCAGCAAAGAGTTCAAACGAGCTTTCATCAGGCTGCTCAAGTGCCAATGCCACCGGAGGAGGCGGCCCATTTGGCGTGTTTATGACCACCACTGGCGAGGGGCCTCCATGAACAGCTCGGTGCAAGACTCTGAGACGGACCTGAGGCCCAGGATTAACACCCTGAACAGCTCGTTCATATTTAACTCCTCCTTGCAGGAGAGAGCCGGTAAGAGGCGAACAGTCAGCTTCAAGGGCTGGAAAATGCTCACCCCTTTTCAGAAACCAGCATCCACTCAGCTGAAGGAGAAGATGAACAGCCTTTCTAACAAAATCCGGGGTGGCTCCAGCAAAGGGGGGGTGACAGCCACCTACAAACCAGAGGTGGAGTCTGTCTCTATCGGGATCCCTCATGACTTCACGGAAACCATCGACTACCAAACCTATGACTTAACAGACTGCTGCGGGTTGAGAGAAACAGATATTTGAAGCCACTGGGAGAGCAGTTGATGGTTTCTTTAGATGTATCTAGCAGAAACGTGAAGGGATACCATCTGTGGGTCTGTCAGGCAGACTGGAAGCAGCAATCAGGTATAAAATGCAGTTGCCCAAAGGTTATACAAGCATGCCCCACAAGGAGGTCAGCCCCTTCTGTGGGATTATGGGTTCCTCAAATAAGAATCAATGGCATTATCCCATCTTAATGAGACTCAGCAGGAGGGGAAGCTGTGGGGTGGATATGGCCTTAGGACAAGAGCTGTTTCCTCCAATGGATGGTTATCTTTGACTTTGGAAGAAGCTGTGCAATTAAGGGAAACCAGGATGTCTCCTTTGCCTTAAAAACACCACCATAAATCTAATGGAAAGCTCAAACCCCAAAAGATGCCAACCCTGCCTTAGTACATGTGATCATGTTTCCATCCAGAGGCAGCACCCAGAGAGGACTCTGTCAAGCAGCAGTCGGCAGTTGATCCTTTAGGTAATGGGTTGGAAACTTGTAGGGCTGGACAGGACCTCCAGCCAAGGCCTTTGCTTTGGAGGGAAAGCAGACTGTGGTATTCCCAAACAGGGTGGGGGACCCTAGCTCTCAGCCATCGTGTCTGCAGTGACCACGGCTTTGCCCCTTCCACATAACCTGGGTTTAGGCCAGAGAAGAAGCCCAAACGTGTACCCTGATGCCAATGGGTGTGTGGGTCTCTCTTCTCTAATTCCAACCTGTGATGCATTTCTTATTTCACTTTCCAGTGAAACACTTGCAACCCACCTTGTTCTAGTGCAGATCCATCTGTGACACAGGGAGAAAGCAGCTTCTTTTGGTGTCGGTCACTTCTTGTTCTTGTTGTTGTCTCTTTCAAACAACACGGGATAAAGATGTGTCCTAAGGGCTCCGCTCAGGTCCATAGCCAACCTGCATGTGGCTCAGGAAAGGTGGGATAGCGGAGTTCGGGGCACGTTTCTACTACCTATAGAGTCAAAGCTAAAATGGAGCTGATGTGCAGTTGGAGTTCCCTCATGGAGCTCCCTCCCCAGTCAGGGGCATGCCCATGACTCTTCTCCCAAGTGGTTTCCCATGTACTTGATACATCAAAGCCTTTCATGGCTATCAACAATTGGCCTTTGTTATGTCTGGAAGCATGGTCAAAAGCAATGTCAATATGGGGGGGTTTGCCCTGATCACAGCCCCAGAGCGTGAACTTCCTTCAGGATGGCACCACGGCCTTCTCCGGGGACCTCGGGGAGGTTGGAGTCATGACAGACCCACCTCAGCCAGGCTCACACAAATCATGAATTGCAACTCAGAAAATGGTCACTCAGACTCGACTTGGCCATGTATTGCATGCACTGGTACTATCAAATTTCAGGTAGGACAGTGAGCCACAGAGACTGACCATCAGATTGGGCTGTGAGAGCAGAGGCAGGAGACACGTAGGCAACAAAAGCAAAGTCTGGATCTGAGGTGCAGTGTCTCAAGCCAGCTGACGGGAACAGGAACTCAAGGAGTTTAAGCATGACACTGAATGTGTCCTGGATGGCAACTCATCCACATCAGCACTGTCCCCCAAACCCATTAAGAGTCTTTCATGAATGTGCCTACAGCACATCTAGCTAATCCTCTTAAGGGTGGCTATCAAAGGAAGATGAAAGGCTTCTACGCATAGCAAAGAGAATGTCACCTTTATTTCTGCTGATCATTTGCTTTAAAGGTTATCAGAACAGAGGAAAAGTTGGACTTCTTTTATTTTTTACTTTTTTTGTACTGAGACAATATATCTGGAGTTGGCCCTATCTCGACACCCTTAACACCTTTCTGCCCTTTATTCAATACAAGACTCCAAACTGGACAAATTACTGCGCAAAGACCTGCAGATTTTGTCCAAACATTTTCCTCCCAGCAGCAAATCCCACCAAGGCACATAGGCAGCATTGCACTTTCACTGAACCCAGACTCATTATTGCCCGCATGTCCTCCAGTGTCTGCACAATCATCCAGATGTTGCCAGCTTGAGAGGCTCAACCCTACCAAAGCAAAGGCCTAATACCCCATGGGAACCTCTGTGGAAAAATAAGTCTGTCCTTTTTTTTTTTTTTTTTTTGGGAAGTCAGACCCTACAGTGCTAATGGGGTGACAGAGAAAGTCATTTTGCAGTGTAAAGACTGCATCTGCCACTGGTTTCTTGGGGTTTTGAGGGATCCTGATGGGAGAGCACACTGGTGGCACTGGGGACATCGCAAAGAAGGCATCAGGGAGAGGGCTGTTGCGGAAGAGCAGAGATGAGTGGAAGGTCAAGGTGGAAGCATTACTTCTCCCACCTTCCACCCACTTCTCAGGATGCCAGGTACACACACATGCCACTGTCAGAGGGAGTAAATGCCCCCAGATCTGCATTTTTGGACCCTGCATTGCAGGTCTAACACATGCACATGCGTAATGTAAGCAGTTTGGGGACACAGTTTAGGATGAGCTGATACAGATATCATCAGAAGGGAAAGTCTAGTTAAGGGGAAAGACGGCCATTTGCCGCTAAATGCTCTCTGATGCTTAGGAGCAGATTTATTTAGTGTCTTTCCATGGCCAGACACCCATAGCACATGGTAACGTGTGCATCCATGACCATACAGATACAGATACACACTTTACTATGTTTATAAATATGTGTCATCTCCAAAATTAGCAGACATTCTGCTATAAATGGAGACTTTGCAGGGGCTTTTAGCAATTGCTGACAAGCAGATCTTTCCCACAAACGAGTTGACAGTGTTGCTTACACTTGCCCATGATCTTTTAAATACACTTCTTTCTTTTTTTTTTGCAATTTTGAAATATTTACATTTACAGCCTCTAGCCCCTTGACAGCATCCAGAAGGGAAACAAATATTAGTCTGGAGGTTTACTGCCTCTCCATCCCAATTCTTTACAGACCTACAGGGGAGAAAATGAGAATAAAGTCTGTTTAAGCGTATGTATGCACATACACACATAAGTGCCCAAACTCTAGCTCGTTTACTTACTGCATTTGATCTGGCCCTGAGAGTTACCCTAACAGATGCTGTAGCAAAGTCTTGAGCTCTGCTGTGCTGCATTCAGGCAAAAATACTTGTTTATCACCTAAGCCAGAGCCCCCCGTTTCATACAGCATCTTGCATCAAAATAAGCAAAGCCAGGACTGGACTCTGAGTCTGTTCGTGTAGAGCTTCATTTAGAGCAGACAGGGCTGCCTTTGCTGGCAGGCAAGGAAGAACAATGTTGTATGAAATATGACCTGAGTATTTAAAATTGTGCATTTCTCTTTGATTCCCTTAATCTTCAAGCTCTCCCAAGTTTGGAAAAACGAGCTCAGACCTTCAGGAGGTAAATTTGTCCCGATCCCACTGACTTCTCTGGACCCACAAGGGCGTGACCAGCTGAGGGTATGGCCCCGTTTCTCCAAATTTGCCATTTCTCAAAGTACCCATACCTTGGCTATCCAGCAGCTCTCGCCTCATTGCACTGGCTTCGTGTCTCTATTGCATTGTCGGACCTTGCTGCTTCAACAAACCAAGTGTTGAGGATGGTGACCAGCAGCTTTTATGTCAGTAGACTCTCACAACCCCTTTTTAAGGGGGAAGGAAGGTCCCTGTCAGCCTGAGCTGGACTGCAGTTGGGTTGCATTACTATTGTTTACAGTGTGTATATAAGTGTACATTTTCTTTAGCAGACATTGGAATTTTTTATGTATAGATTTTTATTTTTCATCCCCAGATGTATTTATTAGCCAGAGTATTTCCATTTTGTGATTCCAGTTCTGTCAGATTGATGTAAGCTCTATGAAACAGAATGCACATATTTTTGTTTGTTTGTACCAAATACATGCACAAACCTGTCTAAAACGTTGCTGTGAATTGTTGCGGTGTGATTTTTTAAAACAGGGTGTAAGGGAGGAGGGAGGAAGGAGGAAAAACCTGCAAATTATCCACCTTTTTTTTTTTTCACAAAGACTTTTTGTGATTTCACAAGGATAATCGCTCCCACATGCAAGAATTTATGATAAAAATAAGTCAGAAGAGGACACTTTCAGCTTTGTGCCATGCAGGGATGAAGGGATTCCACCAGCAGTGTCTCTTCTGAGGTGATCCCTGGAGCAGAAGGAAGCTGGATTCAGCCATGACCCATGGGTAAGGAGAAGGGCAGGAGCTGGGAAGGCTGTTGTGTAGTTGGTGGCCAGGAACAAGCTCTGGTTCCTCTGCCAGCTTTTAGAGTAGTATAAGTATTTCCATCAGAGTAGAGCTTTTAAATCAAAACTGAAATTTTAGCTTGTTGAAGGTTTCTCTGGAAAATTTTCATTTTTCTTCTAAAGTTAAAATTCCGGCATCACTCACGAACCCACTACCCGTGGTGAAATGAAAATAGCATTTCTCATGCTCCCGTCTCACTCCAGGTACTCCATTTCATAAAATGCAGCCTGGTTTCACCTCTAGGCACTGGGCACTGGTGTCTCAGGGATGGGGATCGTGGGAAGGACTCTGAGCTGGAAAGCACAAAGAGGAAAACACCAAAAGAAGACAAAACACCTGCCTCACGTCTAGGACACTAGAGTCATATCATACAGCAGAGTCTGAAATGCGGTGAAGGGAAAAACAGAGCTCTGAAAACATCCAGTAAGTTTTCTAGAAATATGTCTTTACCATGCAAATGACCAAACGTGGCCCAAGACTGGCTGTCCTTCAGGCATGGCTCCAGGCGGAGGAGCGAGCCACCACCAAGAGCAGCTCCAGGGAAAGATTGTCACAACTTCACTCTGTGTGTTGCTAATGCTTCTGTGTGGTTCAGTCAGACTGATGTTGGGGAAGGGCAGGGTGGATGCTGTGTCCCCTGGCGAGGCCACAGCAAAGGATGCTCTTGATTGATGCTGCTCACATTTTTGGAAGGGATTTCTTTCCCTTCTGTATGACTGTCAAGCCAGGCTGCTGCCCTGCTTGGCTCCCAGGAAGAAAGCATTAGGTGCTTTGCTGTTGATTTCTCCAAGAAGAGCGAGCCATGCCATGGCCATGAGGACTGGATGAGCCTTTGGAGCCACAGGGCTGGGCTGGGCATGTTGCTTCTGGCATCCTTCCTCACCCCAAGTTTAATCCATTAAGAACATTGTATAGCCCGAGCTATGCAGACAGGGTCAGAGTCCAGGGCCACACTCTCCTGGTGTCTGTCAGAGCCCGGGATGGTGCTGGTCTGGCTCAGCAATCTCATCCCACAGAAGCCCTTAAAAGACCGTGCATCTCTTAACACAGCCTCACGTATGTGACCTGTGCAACTCCCAGTGCATCCTTCTCTACCTTGCCCCATGCATCCCCAAATCTGTACCTCCTGCCCACCAAAATCTGGGCTATTACTCCTCAGGCTTTCCATGTGCTGGGTGGGCATTGCCCGGGCAGAGCAGATCCACTCAGAAGGGGAAGAGTGCTGGGGCACCTCAGTCCTGGGAGGGGGTCTGTTCCCTTTTCTCACCTAAGGCCTTGGTGTCCCTTCCCCATGGCAAGACAACCTCCAGCTGCAGAAGAGGCTTTATTCTGCTCTGGGGGGCCACCAGTGAGCAGGTGATTTGCAAAGCACCTTCCTACTGCTAGCCGTGATCCAAAGTGCAGTTATGCGGACCATGTGTTCTTCGATTGCAGTGAGATAAGGTGCTCCCCTAAAAGCCTGCTGATAACTGCCCAACGAAGTTCATCACTATTTTTATTTTCATTTTTTAACTTTTACTGAGGTTTGGGGGAAACCTCCACTTGGTATTTGGGTTGCTCTCGACTCTGTGATGAACTTGTCAGCATATGAGACTCAGCATTTGGGTCCCCGTGCACCGGAGCTAAACCTGGGCAGAGCCTGGACACTGCCTTGGTGGTTGGAGCATCAGTATACTTTTGGGGATGGCTTCTTTGTTTAGCACCATTTCTGAGGCCAGAGAAGGCAATGGATTTCAGTAGGCCCTGTGATCTGTGCCTGACCACCGAGGCTCCCCAAAAGATTAAGGATATTCTCTTCCAGATCCCACTCCAGCCTAACAAATAGCCTGGGAATTATCTTACCAGTGACACACGGTAGCTAAAGAAGCTAGCTAGAGACACTGCAAAAAGCCAATCACTTCTTTAGGAAGCAAAGAGCATTTTTAGCAGCTGGATGTATTTGGCTACTCCATTTCTGCATCCCCATTTCAGGGGATGTCTGGACACCCCCCAGGCAGTTTCTGCTTTCTCATCTCACCTCATCCAGGTCTCTCTTTGTTTCCTCCAGTAGTTTTATTCAGACCTGGTTAGCCCTACAGTTGACATGTCATCTCACCCGGATAATTCTGTCTTCCTTCCTCTATCCTGCCCAGCTGTTTTGCCTATTTAAGTCCCAAAGGTCTGTTCCCCTGACACCATCTATGAAGCTTTCATCCTGAAAACCCAGGTGGTCCCGCCCCAGCACCCTCCTCTGGGATTTTCTGCACACCCTGAGCCTGGCACATCACAAGATGGGAATCTCAACGGGGATATCTGACAGGGACAGCACAACACTTGCAAGACCTTACTGAAAATGCTTCTGAGGCTTTGTTGGGATATATGAGACATATATGTGATATGTATCCGAGACAGGAAAGGGACAGGCAAAAGGGAAAATCAAAAGGGGTTATCATATGAAAACATTGGATCAATATTTGACAGCAGTAACAGCCAAAAGTTGCATTTTAGGGAATTTTAGGAAAGAAATGGAGAATGGAAGAGATGAAGAATAACCTTGAAAATATCTTTGCAACTCTGAATAAATCTATGGTTTATGTGTAATTTGACTACTGTTTGCTTTTCTGATTAGCCCAGCCTAAAAAAGATAGAATGGATTTAGAAAGTGTTCAGTAAAGTCTAACAGAGATGATGAAAGATATGGGATAATTTTCATCCAAAGAACAATTAAATCAAAGGACATTTTTGTGGGAAACAGAGATGACTGAGGAAGAACACACTGGAGGTCTATAAAATCAGGAGTTCAGGGAGAAGACAAATAGCGGATGATTGTTCACTGTTTCTCATAATACAAGAACTCAATTACATCAAACCCAACTATCAAAATGAACAAAACAAGGTAATTCTTCACATGGCACATATTTAGGTGGTGGAACTCACCACCACGAGATATTGCATCTGCCAAATGTCTATAGCGGTTAGAAGAGCAATTAGGTGTCTTCATGACCCTTCATCAAGGGTTGTTGGAAACACTGATAGAATCTCTGAGCTGACAAGTCCCTGAGGCAGCCATTTTTGTCAGCTGGGACAACATTTTAAGGGATATTTCAATACAGGCTTTTTCTTTCCCCCTATCTCTGTCAAAGTTCCCATCATCAGAGAGCAGGGACTCAGCTAGAAGGACCCAGGCTCTGAATTGTACAGCCATTTGTATTTCCCCTTCACCTGCGTGCTGGGTAGCCCATCCATGCCACAGTTACATCATTAATTTCTCTCCCCGTAGGCTTAAATAAGAAAAAATATGGAAGGCTCAAGGTTAGTCTCCAATGCACATTAAATCGGTGAGGTCACGCCAGTTTGCCACTGCAGTGTGCCAGTTCCTGCAGGGAAATTTCTGTCACTGAACACCGCTCAGAAACTGGAAACCATCTCCTCAATAGACCGAGTTTTAAGATCTTTCCACAGAGGACAGGCCTGTAGCTGGGGCTGGGAGTTGCCCAGAGATTTCCCAAGAAACTTCACCCATCTTGTGCAAAGGTTTCAATTTATTTTCCACTTTCAGACCTCTGAATGTCCCTCCATGCAGTTATACATCATGCATGGTGACATTAAGGCCACTGACAAGTAGGTTTGCTTTTCCTAGGTACCTTCAGCGGGAATCAGCTCACAGCTTAAGACTTCTCCATTCCAATAAGGTGTCTGTGTATGAGACAGATGTTTAAACTCCATTATGGAGATCTAGAGAAAAAAAAATGTTGCCTGAATATGGATGTTTCATGCCATTTGAGCAATCCTAGGCTAACCAAGACATCTGGACATGGAGAGGAAATAGGGCAGAAAACCTGTTGTGCAAAATTGACTCAAGAACATGACAGAAGGATGTGACCTGTAAGCTGGGAGCAGAAGTAAACGTTGGACAAAGAACAGACAGAAAGTGAAGGTCCGGTCCCCGCTTTTCCCTAGGGAAAAGAGACCACAGGATATTTACTGCAGTTGAACCTATCATCAACAGTCGGATCAGTGCTTGACCTGCAGGATGGATGCCACCATCTAGTCCCTACGGCATCCTGGGAGACAGAGTCCTGCCAAGAGGGTGGGAAGGACAAGTCAGGGATAGTAATCTATCTTGAAGTCTCATGAGGCCAGAAAAAAAAAGGGTTTAAGAGCAAAATGTTCAGTTCTGTTCAGTTCAATAAACCAAACTTAGCCAACTTTAAAGGTTTCCTATGTGCAATGCTGGTGGATAATAGATGTCTTGGGGTTTGGAGGGTAGAGTGTAGACATCAGAAATAATCTTTATGTATTTTCTGGAAACATTATCTAGCATTTATTATCCCCAGCTCTCCAATTTAATTTTCACAACACAGCCTAAAGCACAGTTCACACAGTCTGGAAATCGCTGGAATTTCTGTATTTTTCTCCTTTACCTTCAAGAAGACTGAAGCACGGCAGTTGGTCTAGTTGACCAATGTTAAAAATCTCACTGAGACCTTAAAGAAAACATATGGGTATTTCACAAGAAATCAAGGCCCAATCCAGTTCCTGTGCTCCTCTTTCCTCCTCAGCTGCTACCTTCTGGATGGAAAAAAATCCAATCCCTAAGGGCTATCACTGAAATCTCATTGAAATCTGGCCATAATTAGTAGCAGCACCATGGCATTCCTTGCTCAAACCCCACTGCTCTCTCCCAGCAGCTTTGTGGTTGTTATAAAGCCTGATAGAATAATACATGGATCAGAAATATGAGTTCTGTTGTGGCAGGAGTGTGGTTTTGGAAAGAGAACGTCCAAAAGCCTCACCCCATCCGTGACCAGGAGGCTTCAGGTGACATGGTTATTAGGGGAATACCATTGCAAGAGCCTTTCTCCTTGTCAAATGCAGAGTTTTGATTTCCAGAGTTACACATAACATGTTTGAAATACAGAAATCTGGCAGGAACACACACATACAAAAAAAAAAAAAAAAAAAAAAAAAAAAAAGATACCCAGCATGCACCGATTAGAATATGCAAGGCAAAACTAGCTACATCGAGTTAACCCAAAAGCTCTTTGTCATTTACAAATTGCCTTGACACAGATTGGAATTTCTCAGCAAATTATTGGAAAAAGGGAATGGCCTTGGGTAACCCTGTTTTTATCACAACAAGATACTTTTATTGGTTTAAAAGTCCTGCCACCTTGACAGCACTAATGTTAATCTGTGAGTAAATTGCCATTGTTTTATGCATGTTTATTACTACAGTTTTCAACAGATGATTCGCAGTACAAATCCAATTTAATGTTGTTTGCTGTGGGGCTTCATTTCTAACCTGTTTTAGGCTTGCCAGTTCAAAAGCTTTAGGATATGGGGGTTCTGACAGTGTATAAATTTGTTTTTATAGAGGTATATATTCGTATGTATGCGTAAATAGATATGTCTATATAGATATACGCAGATACACCTATAAATATGGATAGATTTTATCCTTCAAATACATTTTTTGTGCTGTCTTGGCAAAAGCACTTTTCTGTCTATGGCCAACTTCATACCCAGACTGTGTCCCATGTCCCCCCGAGCCAGAAACTACTCCCCAAAAGGGAGTACATTGAGTGCAGCTGCTGAATCACCGAGTGATACAGAAATCAATAGTGATTTTTCTAATATTCCATTACAGAAATCAGTTGCCCAGAAAGGATGTGGATTCTCCATCACTGGAGTTCAGGCAA
The DNA here is from genome assembly GCF_003259725.1 of Athene cunicularia. Taxonomy (NCBI): domain Eukaryota; kingdom Metazoa; phylum Chordata; class Aves; order Strigiformes; family Strigidae; genus Athene; species Athene cunicularia. Next base: position 2,787,850 of record NW_020799098.1, on the reverse strand, counting down.
ATATTTGTCTTAGGTAGCCTTTTAGATAGGATGGATCCTGCTGTAGGTGGTGAGGCGGTCTAAGATTTTTGAGGTTCCTATGAGACATATCATTCCATATTCTACACCATTCCATATGTTCTCCTCCCTAACCTACCCCTGAGGCATTATAAAAATGTTTTTGCAAGTTTTTGTGAATTGGCCACTTATCGCTGATGGCGCTATGGGTGTTAACCCCACCTCCAGCTTTTCAAACTGAGCAAGGCACGGCGCTAACAAACTGCATGTAAAAAGGAATAAACATCCCTCTGATCTCCTCTCCTCTCCTCTCCTCCCCTCTCCTCTCCCTCAGCAATTTCTTCCTTTATTTTTAGCAACCATTTTCTTTGCATTACATTTTTCTATCAAGGGCCCCCGCAGCTCTTTTTAGCTGGTGGAAACTGGCCAGACAAGTTATTTTACTCTTTTCTTTTAGGTGTTTATTTTGGAGGGATTTATTAGCAGAGAAAGGAACCCGACTGACAGCCTGAGAGGTGTCTCTCTCTGTCTATCCTCTCCTTATGCCAAGGAATTGGATTTTGACACTCAGGGCAAGTAAAGAAGTGGTCACCAATGGGCCTCAGATCTGTGAATTTTTCTAATGCCCTTTTTATCCCACTTCTACCTTCAGCCTCCGGTTTGCCCTGTGGCAATGACTTCTGTCCCTTGCAGACGGGCTGCCCAGGGCTTCCCCATCTTGAGCTCTGACATGAGATGAACAGCTGTTGCCTATCTGCTGTCTGCAGATGGCTGGAATTAGTTCAAGGTTTATAGACCATCTTGCCCATCCTCACCATCTCCAAATAGATGTGAAAAAAAGTGAAGGAGTCGTAACCTATTTAGCCTATTTTAATATTGTTTTTCCTTAATGCTCTCCTTCTCATGGCCTTTCCTAGGTCTATTATATCCTTTTTGAGAGTGTGTGGCCAAAGTTAACATATTTATTTCAGTTGTAGTTCCACCAGGGACACCATTAAGTGCATAACATCATCATGCACATGGCATAATGATCTTTTTCTTTATTCTCAATTCTTTTCCTAACAAATCCTAACATTTTACTGGCCTTTTTTAACCACCACTGAGCACAGAGCTGAGGTTTCTATTTCAGCTATTGACAAAGATTCAGCCCCTCTTTCCCAAATGCTAATGACTACTTCTGAGTGCATGATCACCTATGCATAGTTTTTTCCTCATCTACATTATTTTGCATTCATCAGTATTAAATTCACCACCTGCTAATCCAATATCATGACACCGCTTCCACAAATATTCACATTTAGCATTAGCTTTGACTACCCTGAATAATGAAGGATTGTCCGCAAACTGTCACCAACCCATTTACACCTTTCCCCAGGTCTTTTTGAATACTGTGACTATTATAGGACCCAGCGCTGCCTTAAGGAAATTTCTAATAGCCTTCCTCCATTGTGTGAAATGACTGCTTAATCATACTTATTTTGCTGTTTCTCTGTTTATTCCACCCATTATTAAACCAGAAGACTTTTTACCTTATCCCATGACAGCTTAGAGAGAGCTAGGAATTGTTTCAGGATAGACCACTGAGTATTAGACACAAGACTGTAAAGACTATGAAACCTTCATAAAAGAAGGCAATATTGACCACATGGGAAAGAGGAAGAATAATGGGTGATATCACTGGAGAGGAACTTGCAAAGGCCATTCGTGTATGGACACTGTGTACAGTATGTGTCACATGCCAACTTCACTAGATCAAATACTTTTTTTTTCATGGGAGCAATGGAAAGCCTAAATACAAAAGTCAATGTGACAGGCAACTGCGTAGTGGAAGGGTCATGTATTTATTTTAAACAAGAAAACGGTGCTTGTGCCAATGTGTTCCTAAAAATACTGTTAGAAGCACAAATAAAAAAGTCATGGGCAGTGAACAGATGCAACTCAGGCTTTGCATGAATTAGCTTATTAATAATATAGGTAAATATGAAAAGACAAAATCCATAATTGTACTAGGTTACAAATACCTAATGTAACTTTAAAATATTCCGACCCCTAGGTCTCTTTAAGAGGTAATATCTAATAGAGGGATCAGGTACCAAAATAACTGAAAAGGGATTTGAAAATATCTTCAAATGAAATTGGAATATCTCAGCTGAGTGCAGAACAAAGGAGAAAAAGGCTTCCTGCTCTGCAGCTCACTACGAGAGAGACTGAAAGAGGAGCTGGATGAACTTCTTGCTTTGAGAGTCTTAGATCAAACAGAGCAGCCAGAATACCATCACTAGTTGAAAACGGGGGAAAAAAAATGTAAAAAGAACAAAAAAATTACCTTTGCATTTGCACAGGCCATAAATAATTAATCAAGGAAAAGAAAAGTTAAACAAGTATTCTGCTTCCCCCGCCAAGGGAGACATCTGGGCATTGATCCTGACGCATCAGCAGATGTCTAGGCGATGCCTCTGGGATCCCCCAGTTTGGGGAGGGTTGTTGATTCACTGGAAGGCTGGACTGCTCTGCAAAGGGACCTGGACAAGGGAGCCCAGAGGAGGCCGCAGCAGTCACCAGGAGTTTGGAGCACACATGTAAGAAGAGACTGAGGGAGTTGGGTTCATCCAGCCTAGAAAAAAGTTTTTAGGTGGGCATCGGGTTGATCTAATGGTGTTGCAGAGAAGACAAACGCAGGCTCCCCTCGGATGCAACGGGCTCAACGTTCAACAAGGGAATTTCCCATTAAATACAATGAAAAAAATATTTCCTCTGAGTACAGTTCAGGCCTGGACCAGGGGTCCAGAAAGGCTGTGCAGCCTCCATCCTTGGAGATGCTTGACACTAGACTGAACAAGACCCTGAGCACCCTTGAGGCTGGCCCAGTGTTGAGCAAGGGGCTGAAATAGAGACGTCCAACCTTGTTTCTTCCTCAAGCTTATGATTTTGTGGAAAATGGACCACATACGTGTAAGGCTTCCAGTTTTCCCCTCTAAGGGATGCTTTTCTTGCAGGCTACCATTCATGTTGGGCTACATTCCTCTGAGGCTCCAGTAAGAAATGCCATCTTTTTTTTTATTTCATGACATGCAGAGCACAGAGCTTTACAGTGGTCATTTTATTCTGGAGAGAATCATCATGATGGCGTGATTAGAGGCTCTGAATAGCCTTAGAAGAAACAGCTCTTCTCAGGCTGCAGAGCAGCCATACGTACGCCCCTCAAACCACCTCAGAGCTGGCTGGGCACATTTTTTAAAGACATTTCATTGAAAAACATTGGCTGCCATCCAGAATATTAAAAACACAATAAAAAAAAAAAAAAAAAAAAAAAAAAAAAAAAAAAAAAATTCTCCTTCCCTGATGGTTTTGGCTTGTTTATATCAAGGGGAAAACGCAGTCCCTGTTGTTTCATTTCAGATGTGCTCTTAAGGACGGCACACCCTGCACCCCGATGTTGCTCATAAATCATCAATGACCTAAGTTTTCATCACCCGACTTTGTTCTGACTGGTTATAGCTCTTCCTTACATCTGTCCTCTCATCAGAAGGACCAATGACAAAAAGGGCACCAAGGTCAAGGATGTACATCTAAGGGAAAGACCTTTCCACGCTGACACCCCAGTATTTTCTGTTTGAGCGTCACCAAGGGGAGCACCGGAAGATAGAAGAGGAATCAGTGGTGCAGGGCAGGAGTTGGTTGTGACCCATTTCTCCAGGACACCCCACACAGGTGACATCTCCCAGAGCCCATGTTTCGGAGCCCAGCAGGGTCTGGGAGCCAGGACCCACCACCATTTGGAGGCACAAACAGATAATGGAGACATTTAACCAAACAATCCAGTCCCATTTGGATTTCTCTCAACTCGTTCCAAAACAAAAGGCGTGCAAATATCATCAGCTAGAAAAAAAAAAAAAATGCTGGTGACTGAAATGAAATTTGTCATTAGAAGTGGGAAATAAATGGGGTGTATTCAGAATCATGGAGAGACTGAGTCACATTTATGATAATACACCTTCACCAGACCCCCCAGTGAATATGTAAAATTGGTCTATTGCAATTGAAGTTTATGATAAAAGCACATTCACATTCTCTATGTATGTACACAGTTATTCGGAAAAAACTTATTTTTCTGTCCCTTTTTTTTGTTCTCCATAACTCCATCACCCATTCTTTCCTGTTTCTTAAGTGTTGCTTTCAAGCAAAGAAAGCAGAGATATCTGCTCAGCTGTTTAAAAGGCAGAGGTTGGCTCCTGTGGGTACCACACCTTCATCTTCTTTGTCCCTGGTCACATGCGACTGGCGTGGCACTGATTTCCTCTCGCTGCAGGTGCACAGTCTCATTTCTCATGGCCTTCTCCTTCTCTTTATCCTCCTCCTTAATGACTCTGAGCTAAGGAGAAAATTGTCGCAATTACTGAAAGGCTGATCCTCTCATATAAAATAGGTGTAGTTCAATAAAGGCCCAAAATGCAGCACTTAACTGCAAAGCACCCTGATCTAAGGTGGTAAAATCAACTCCAGAGGAAATAAATATAAATCTTACAGCTGTGCTGGTCTGCTGGGAGGGTTGTCTGTAAGCATTTCCATATTGAAGTCCACTGATCCTGCTTTGATCTCTCCTAACGTTTCGCATCTCTTTGACTGGCTCTTTCTAACCAGGAGAGTTATGAACCACATCAGCATCTCTCCTCTCTCTACCCTCTAAAAATCTTAATCTTGGTCAGAATACCCTTCATTCATGCAGGGACTGGGAAAACTCCCCTGCTCCCAGTCACCCTTCCCCAGGATGCAATTTAACCCTTACTCCCACTCTAGTAAGGATGTCTGCTCCAGGGCACCATCCCTCTACCACACCCACACTAATGGCCTGGAATTCATTCAACTTTACAAGATTTACAGTCTCCTTGCAACCTGCAGGCAAGTAGGGCAAGCAAGCATGGGGATGACAAACCTACCAAATTCCAAGAGGAGTGTGTGACCCCCTGACAGGGGTGATCACCCTGAGACTAGTGAGGCCAGTGAGCCCTCGTGTCTAATCGAGGCCTTTCATAACATGGGCATTACCCTTGGTGATGCACGCCCCTGTCCTTGCTCCCCATCATCTCCACACTGTTTTTCACCACGTTAAGGGTGAAGGAGACAGAACACCTCTGGTCTGGCCCTGGCACGGAGGTGGGATGAGGCCAGAGGACACAGCAGTGCCAGGATCTGGAAAGATGTCTTGTGTCTCTACTGGACTCAAGGACCTGCTGAAGACGTGTCATGAGATGGACATCACAAAACCCCACCAGATTAAGCCAGAGACACACCAGTGGGTTGAGTTCCCTGCCAAGTCCACGAGGATTTCAACATTTTGATCGCACCCACATAGAATCATAGAATATCTCAAGTTGGAAGGGACCCATAAGCATCATCGAGTCCAACTCCCTGCCCAAAATTATCAGTGAAGAAAGTTAAATAATTATACATGAAGGGACAAAATTGAAAGCAGATCCACCAGCAAGTGCCTACATCAGAAAAAAAAAGAACCAGCAAAGTGTACTGTTGCCCCTCCATAAATGACTCAAAATATGCAGAGAAGCTGTCAAATTTTTCATGTGGCTGTTGCTGCCAGAAGTTTTGCCGTTCTGGAAAAGGGCCAGTGCTTATGATCAAGCACCTAAAAATTGCATTTGGTCAGAGGAGCAGCACTTCTATGGCTTTACAGCTCTCAGAAGCAAACAGCCTGTACCAGGCAGACACGGGTCTCCAGAGGACTTGCCAAAGTCAACGTCCATCTAGATGACAGGCCCTGAGAGGAATGGATGTGAGATTAAAAAAAAGGCCACATCTTTTTGACCGTGGGAGCAGGCCCTGCCGTGCCGTGGCCCAGTGAGGTGCTGTACTGCTGGTGCTGGGGGAAGGGCTCACGCCTGTGCTCGGTAGCCTCCTCTGGAAGGAGAGCTGGCCACCTCACCTAATCCCAGGAGGTCTTTCCATTTTGAATCTGTGGGACAGCAAGTCCCAGCACACCCGTGGTCTTCTGCATCCTGTGACATCAAACAGTCTGTATTATTTCATATGTTGGTTTTGTTTTTTTTTAAATAACCCCCTTATTTGTGTTGTAAATAATGCAAATGTTTTTTTAGTCTCTCACAGCAACTCAGTTGTCTCTAGGTCCTGGGTACCAGTTACCACCACCTGAGTGACTTTGCCCTTTTTTTTTTTTTTTTTTTTCCCTGAGGACTACACATTGATTTTTACGTGAAGGCACTATCAGTAATAGTCACCTTCTCAGTATTTATAAAACATAGTTTTGTTTGATTTCTTGACTGCAATTACAAGGTGAAGAGAGGTTTTTATTGAACTGTCTGTCCTGATACAGAGGTGTTACTCTCTACCAGGCACAGGTTATCTGAGAACACTGTCCAGCTCAGGATTTGCTTAATTTCTCCTCTCTTCTGTGTTACTTCACGTTTTATCAGTGCTTAATTTCCTCTGCTTGTGGTGATGCTAATTCCCTTGGTTTGTTCAGGTGTCTCTGAATTTCCTCCTTGCTTTTGACTTCCTAAATTTGTTCTGTGTCATCAGCAGAATCATCTGCCTCTATTTCCAAGCTGTGTATCAGCACATTAACCAGCACAGCACGCCTGGGACTAAGCACCGAACTGTGACCTTTGAACATAATTGACCGTTTAATCCTTCTCTTTGCTTTCTCCTAGGACAGATGTAGAGCCATAACAGTTTCCCACTCATCCTGGGACCACTTAGCTCCCTCACAAGGGTCTTTAGTCTGATCTTCTTAAAGACCTTCTGGGAATCCAAATGCCCCATGTCTACCAAGTCTTCTTCATCCACCGTTTTCCTGACATGCTCACTGAGTCGCCATCCCTCTGTGAGACTTTTCTTCTCCACAAGCTGCCGAGTCCGTGCTCCCCTGTCGTGAGCTATCTCCCTGAAACTTCATTATTCTGTTTTTAAATATAATTTCAAACTTATTTCCCCAAAACACATGTAAGGAGGGATGACCTGTAATTTGCCCAATCTCACCTTAAGGTTTTTTGAATATAAAGGTAACCTTTCCTATATCCCTGTCCTTGCTTCTTTTCTTTAGTAAGTCAATCAAATCCTATTTCAATTGCTTAAAAATACCTGCCCAGATGATCTAGACCCCTGGGAAAGGGCTCCTGAGACAACTGTGGATGTTTGTGATTCATGGCTGGGTTTTCTCTGATGGTCTGCAGGTAGGTCTATGGGGAAAATACCTGGCATACCCATTCCATCCACATTTAACCCCAAAACTAAAACTGCAAGGTCTATCAAGCAGAGACCCAAGTGTGAGCCAGCTCATCTCTGGAAACTGTGCTGAAATATTAGTATGGGTGATGCTGCAGCTAATAATGCCTCAAGGGGGGGAGATCAAAAAGGAACTACAAGCACCGTTTTGAGAGTTGTCTTCCTTCTCATCCTCCTCCCTTTCTATTGAAGCCCAAGGAGGGTCAGAGGCGCCACAGTTTCATATTCCCTCCACCTCCAGCACACACCCCACTCACACATTTATTCGGATTTAAGACATAAGTGTTCTCCAGTTATTCTTCTCAGTTTCCTCAGAGGGACTCCCTGTACCACAGAAACCTCAGTTTATATACGAGTCATGTGTTCCATGTTGCATACAGAAACAGGATCAGGTGCTTTATTGTGAGCATCTTAATGAAACTATTCCTGTATCTGGGGCTTGGCTTTAAAAACTCCCGTAAATAATTCCTGTTCTACATCCCTGGGTCCGTGGGCCTTCTGCTCAGCGAATATGAAGGGCTGGGTAAACCGGGAAGAACACATAATATAAGGGAAGCATGGAAAGTAAGTAAAAAAAAAAAAAAAAAAAAAAAAAAAAAAAAAAAAAAAAAAAAAAAAAAACCACAAATTGGCTGGACAGAGAAGGAAATAGTGCCATATTGCAGAAGGGACATAATCGCTTGATTAGCTCTTTAAGTATCTGTATGATGCAGAGCCATTGGCAACCAGCTACCCCCAATATCCTGAAGTCATCCTCAGTCTTTCTCTTATTATTAATGGGCTTTGGATGAAGCCCCAGATTCTTTGACTTGCATCCCAGTGTAAAATAGCGAGATTTTCCTGCTTTTTTTTTTTTAAAAAAAAAAAAAAAGCTATCGAAACCTGAGTGCTTTACCCATTGTCAGCCGCTTTGTGTTATGTTAGAAAAGCACCCCTATACGTGTGTCCACAGCACTGGGAAGAGAGCAGCTTCAGAGGAGGAAACCTCCTAGAACCCATCCTCTCTCAAAAAAAAACCTAATTTCACCAGTTGTCCTTCCAGAGGTTTTCCCCCTAATGCTGAGCCCTTGTCCTCACCTCCCTCTTCTCTCCTTGCACTCTGGTCAGAGTCTCTTCTCTCCCCAGATGGGCTAAAGCAACCCACCCCTAACCGAGGGGCGAGAGTGCAGCGGTACACGGCATGGGGAGAAGGGAGCAGGGAAAGCAGTCTTCTCTGCCCTGTTGTTGTTCAGATCAGCTACCTGCTGCGCCACAAGGTCCTGATCCCAAAAGAAAACTCCTTGAATCCAGACACCGTTTTGCTGTATTTAGCAACCCTCTCTTCCTGGTCACTGCCACACTTGCAGGGTTGATATTTTCCTGCTCAGAAAAATATTCCTATATATTTTGAGTTTGGTGAGGCTCTGCCTTAGTCAAAGCCCAGGAGACAAAAAGCCACATGAATATTTACTCACAGTAACTCCACACCATCCCCTGCTCCTAGGAGTTCTGCCTGACACTCAGGTCAGCTCCGCTCTCAAGGCCCTGATGGAAAGGGGACTGAAGGCAATGAAGACACCCCCCCTGCACAGCCCTGCCCTCATGTGACACCCTCCACAGCATCTTTCTCCCCCAGTTCTCCTTCAGATGACTGGAGGCTGTGTACCTGGCAAGGTACATTGGGATGCAGCAGCAGGACAAAGATGAATATGCACACTTTTTTTTTTCTACAAAAATCACAAGGCATCTTTGGGCACCTCCCACCACCCCATTTTTTGATAAACAACTGTCTCCACAGGCCAATTTTCCTAAAATAAAGGGCTGATCAGCATCCAGCGCTGGGTCAGGAACATGCCACAAAATAAAAAAATCTTCAGAAGTGGCTGTCTACCTTTGCATCAAAGAGGTTGAAAATTTCTCACTGAAATGCAGTGCAAAAGCATCTGCCCTGATACCAAACGCTTTCAGAGTGATGAAAAATTGCATTTCCTCCTGGTGTTATTTACATCCAGCAACTAGCATGTTTGGCACTGTCTTCAGAGCACCTGTCTCTTGGAGATCTCTCTTCCAAAAGCACATACTTTGCCCTTTCTACATTCTCTTGTTATTTGCTCTCTTTCTCCTTACCCACAAAGGAACTCCTTTCTGTGTCCCCTGGAAGGACTGGTCAGTGGATTGGCCACATCCATCCTGACCCAAACCCTCCAGGAAAAGGGAACCTACCCCAACCCAGGATGAGTTGAGATGGGTCACTTTAGGTTGAGAAGAATGTGTCTGAGCTGTCCTCAGAGCAGGGGTGAGCGGTGATAAGCCTCGCTTGGCTCAGCAAAGCTCCTTCTCTCCCACTCTTGCATTTCCCAGTGGAAGTATTTGTCCTGGAGAAACAGGCGTGGCTGGAGTGACGCTACCACATAGCAAGGACATTACACTTTGCACAGGCTGAAGGGAATAGGAAGGAGGGTGGAGAGTGCGGGGTTAGAGCGAGCTTTGGGAAGGGATCCTGCTGGAAAATTAGTTCAGAGCTAGTCCGATGAGTTCAAGGTCATGCAGGCATTTTAAAAAGTCCACAGCATGGGCAGTCTCTGCTTAGGAGAGCTCTGGGAGTGAGGGTCATTGCAATTTTATACAAAAATAAATATTACAATATATGTATTTACCGAGAGCTTTCAGTCCAAGCAAATAAAACTCTGGCTCAGATGCAGTGACAACTGTATACAGGTCCAGATATTTTAAGGGGCTTTTTATCCAAATCCACCCTTCCCACCCACCTCTGATCTGTCATTATCTGTTCTGGCTCTCTTCCTACCTCACCTGTGTGCAGACTATCTGAGAGGACAAGTTATCTGAAAGTGGGGATACCTTAGCCCTTCATTTCATGAAATGGAGCTTTGTGCAGCTTTTCCAGCTGGAAATGTGGCCCTATGAGGTGCAAGATAGAAGTGGACTTGACCAGAAGATCCATCCCATGCTAAGAGGGCCACACACAATACAACTGTATCATCTCCAGATGAGATTCAGGCAGCAGAGACAGTCGGCCTCAAATTAATCCTGGTCTGAAAAGGTATTACAGGAAAAATCTGTCACTCCTGTCCTGACTGTGATGAAAGTCTGGCCAATTTAGAGCCAATTGTGTCAGTAGGCAGCTTGATATTCCTATTCTTTGGGGATGGCAAAGTTTTTTGCTGTTTAAAAATCATAGCAGAAAAGTTTCCGTGGGTTCAGCATCATGAAATGGTCATGGAAAATCACCAAGCCCTTCCTAGCTGTCCCATCACAAGGCTTCTACATGGGAATAAAATGGGTGTTTTAATTGAAAGGGCCACAGAAATTAGAGGATTAAACCTTAGTTTATTATCGGGGGTGGGGGGCATTTAAGAGCCAAAAGGGGGTGCTCTGCTTGGGAGCGGGGAGACGGTGCACCAGATGTTCCTGTTTGTGCACAGATGAGTCCCAGAGCCCTCCTGTGATGAAGAAGATGGACAAATACACCCTCAGCAGAGGAGCTGTTGAGGTTTTTCAGATCAAATGAGACAAAAAGGGGCACAGTGGTAGATTTCAAAACAAACCAGATCTGAATCTTTCCAGTAGGTTGTCCCTAAACCTGGGCAAAGAAGGAATGTCTCCGGGTCTGACAGAGACCTGATGTGTGATGGAAGAGCAGGATGGGGTACAACCAGACCCATGTGTAGGGACCAACACACACAAGCGTGTGCCCAGCACGTGACAACGGCAGCCACGTGTCACATGCAGACAGGTGATGGGACGTTTCTAAAAGTCAGAACCTGGGTACAAGTCATGTAGCCTACAACCCCTTCCCACTCTACATGGGAGGGCCCTCAGGAGGGATGGTGCCAGGGAATGAGGTGCACATCAGGTAATTGCTCTGACAGGCCAGAATCAGCCTCTGGGGTGGCCACCACAAAATAGATGCCCTCAAAACAGGGGCCTGGGTCTATCCTTACGCCAAGAAGTCTGGTTCAGAATCTGGATTTGCTTGTAGAGGAATCCAAGGGTCCATGGACCATCTCAGGGACATGTCGACAGAGATTCACTGCCAGGAGCACTCTCTTGGACCAGGGCCCCTCAGCAGAGACTTCAGTGAGAGCAAAAAGTGATCCAGAAGCAGAGATTCCAGGACGAGATTGATCCTCCTGCTGAGCCGTGAGTGGTGGCACCCAACAAATGGATGCAAACCGGTGGTAAAGAAGGAGGACAGCCCAAATACAAGGTCCTTGCTCGAGGTTCTTACTCTGACTCAAACTGAACCAAGATCCAGTGCAGCCACATCTCTGCCATGAGGTCAGAATACCCTTTGTAGGTAATATAATATAATATAATATAATATAATATAATATAATATAATATAATATAATATAATATAATATAAATACCCTGTGAGGGTCAACTGCTGTCTTCCCCTTGAGCACTGCAGTGTCCATGAGCAAGGTAGCACAAGGTCACTGGCTCAACTAGCAGACGTCCCTCTATGACTCGATGATCCCAAGGGTCTTTTCCAACCTGAATGATTGATTCTATGATTGCTGGAGTTCACATATGCTCAGGTTAGCAAGGAGCAGACAGGTTTGGTCCAGATCAGGGATGGGAGGAGCGTGGGACTGGACAGGAGCACAGCTCCTGGCTTGTGTAAGTCTTCTCTTCCTGTCATGCAGGAGCACAACGGTTGTCATCACAAAAGTGGGTAAAAATTCCTCCCATTCACCTGGGAAACAGCAGCATGACCAATTGATACAGGTCAAAGTTTGTCTTAGTTTGGGACCCATTAAAAAGTATATGTAGATTTTGTGCTGTTCTGTAATAGAACCAGACTCCATTCCCAGAATAGCTTCACAATATATTCTAAAAACATCATATCTAAGCCAGTTTACATTTTTAAAATGTTTGGAAACTGAATGATCTACCTTATGAACTACTCAAATTTGGTATATTTACAGGAAAGTGAAACAGGCAGTCGCTGATGCTTACATTTTGGGAATGTGCAACATGACAAGACAACCAAATAAATTCCCAGTATTCCTAGGATACCTCAGATATATGCAATAGCTTTGTCGTGGTGTGAAAGTGTTCCACCTCTCATTTCTATTTCTTTACAATTATTGAAAATCTTGGGCTATTTTTTACCATCCTAGGAAAGATTAATCCTAGTTATGTGTTGAAAAACTGAAGTGAGAAATAACGTAGACCTCATTTCTTTCTTTCACATTATTTGCACTACATTTAACCTAAAGATGAAGGGAGAAATAGGATGTAAGATATTGAAAACATTGAAACACTCAAGGTCAAGCTGGACGGGACTTTCAGCACCCTGATCTAGTTGAAGATGCCCCTGCTCATGGAAGGGGGGGTTGAACTAGATAACCTTTAAAGGTTCCTTCCAATCCAGACCATTCTATGTTTCTATGACCAGGAATAAACAATAATTTCTGGGCATATTTATCAGCACAAGCAAGTCCGGGTATTATCAAGGTGGTCTGAACATCCCCAGGTCAGGAAGAAAGCTCTGGGTTGGACTTTTGTATCTTGCTTACCTGTAAGCAGGCAAATTTACAGTCTTCACCTTCATTTTAAACGAAGTGAGCCAGGAGAGGTTTTGCACTGATGTCCCTGTAGTAGTTTCCTGGAGATTTAAGGCCCTCAGCTGGTGAGTCCTAGCACAGCACTACCGCAGACCTTGGCACATCCACGCTCCCATGGGCAGGATGGTTGCGTGTCCTCTCTCCTTGCTCTGCTGTCATCCCCTGCACCCAACCGAGCTCCCCAGGACGGCCACAAACCCTGCCCTGAGCACCCACCAACCCCTCCTGTGTTCCTGGCATCCCACCAGCTCAGCCCTCACCCGCTGCCCAGCCAAATACGACATATTTAGCTCTATTTTTTTTTTTTTTTAATCTCTCCCCTTATAAATCAACTTCTCCAGCCCCTGAATCACTGCCTGTGCTGTTGCTTTTCCATTAGGCACTGCTCATTCGTCAAAAATCTTGCAAATTGCCCTCTGGCAGCCACCCTGGCCGGGGCCACGCTGCCCGTGAGAAAACTGACACTGTTGCTTCTTCTCCAAACATAATTGCTTTTTTTATTGCTGCTCTCATACTCACACCATTTATCTTACAGATACCCAAAGCAAACCACCCTGCCATGAAGCCGCCAGGCTAACCAAGGTTAGGAAATCTCACCCAGTCCTTCACGAAGGATTTTTTTCTTTTTTTTTTTTGAACTTTGGGCAAAGTTGGTGTTGGTGGGATCAGAGTCCTTTTTTGAGCCAGTTTTGTGCCAGTTGCCTGTCCCCTGTGGCCTGTCCCTCTAATGAGATGTCACCAGTACCTGTTCACGAGAAGCGTGGCCAGTCCACATGGTCACCAGCCCGTGACCACGTGTGACCAACTTTCCTAGCAGGCCAGCAAGGGACTATAGGAGGGGAAGAGGGTGAGATGAGGGAGAACCAGGGAGGTGCTGAGCTCTCAGCTGTCCCTGCAACTCATGGAAATCCTCCTTATTCAGCACATCCCTGTTGGACCCTCATGCAGGACCTGATTAATTAGTAGATTAATTTCTACAAGGGGACACCCGAAGACCACTCGCCAGCTGCTACAGCCATGCAGTGAGGCTGACTTCACAGCTCCTGGGGGCCAAGCTGATACGGAGCAGGTGAACTGTTGTTGCCCAAGATACCAAATACTTGTCACTGGAGCTCGCAGGGAGCCTGTGGCATGGCCAGTATCTCACACACACACACACACGGGCCCTGAGAGATGGAAGATCATCCAGCTTCTTCCATCTTTCTAACGTTGCTGCTACAATTGCTACCGATTGCAATTTAAACAATATAAACTCAGGTATATGAATTTCTTGTGCTTTTAAAAATAATTTCAGGCAATAAGAAAAAGGTGGGGTTTATAGTAGCTCTTCCTGTGGATTCCTTTCGTTTACTCGCACTGTGGTAGATTTTAAGATATCCAGTCTCCGTGTCCCTTTTGCATCAGAAAATTCACAGGTGCAGGCAGAACATGGAGTTTAAATTCAGTACTTTACAACTCAGCTGAGGGGCTTAAACACACACAGAGAACACGTCTCTCACAAACTGCTGACGTATCCCGACTCTGCTGATGCCAGAAACCAAGGGCTGCGCCTTCAGTGGCCGCAAATCAGCATGGCATAGCTGTAGCCAGCTGACTCAAGACAAGCCTTAGCTTCCTTGAGATCTGGTCTGACATTGAATTAAAAGAGGGTAAGAACAGAATATCTCAGTCGGAAGGGATCTTACAGTGTTCATCTTGTCCAACTGCCTGACCACTTCAGGGCTGACCAAAAGTTAAATCATGTTGTTAAGGGTCCAAGTGCCTCTTAAATACCGACAGGCTTGGGGCAGCGACCAGCTCTCTAGGAAGCCTGTGCCAGTGTTTGATCACCCTCTTGGTAAAGGAATGCTTCCTAATGCCCAGTCTAATCTCCCCTGGTGCAGCTTGGAACCATTCCCATGTGTCCTATCACTGGATACAAGGGAGAGGGGCTCAGCAGCTCTCGCTCCGCTTCCCCTCCTCAGGAAGCTGTCAAGAGCCATGAGGTCACCCCTCAGCCCCCTTTTCTCCAAACCAGACAAACCCACATCCCCCCCGGGGATGTCTCAGACACCCCAGAGCATCTCAGGTTATTGAGCTCTTCAACCCCATCGACTGGAAACAAAACTCACTGATAAATGCCGTGCTCCCTGCACCGCGTCTGTGCTCACCTCTCTGGGCTCCACCTTTTACTTCACTCACCTGTATGTGTGCATGTAGGCACATATTTCTTATAGCATATAACTTTTGATATTTCTAGAAAAGATGTTCATGCCACAAGATGGCAGCATAAAATCACCTTTTCGTTTTCTGTTTTGTGTTCAGTTTGCAGAAGGTCCCCCAGACTCTGTGAGGCCACAGGAGGAGAAAGCATCCAGCCCCACCAAACGCAGAGCCACCTTTTTCATCACTTAACCATCTGCAATTTCATCATCCACTCATTGCAAGCACTTTCGCTTTCTGAGTTTGTCCATCTTTCAGGCACCCATTTAATAACTCCAAGGTGACTCTGGGCCTGGTTTGGACACCTGGAGATTCTTCGCTTCACCCCACAGAGCACAGAGGTGCTGGAGAAGCTGATATGCTGAGGGGTGTTGGTCACTGCAGATGAGGCAAACAAAGCCCACGGGCATTAATGTGGACTTTGGGCAGATCAGTCCTGAAGGCACCAAGCAGAAAGTTGGGGTTTTTCCTTCTTTTTTCCCACTTTGCATCTCCATGCAAGAAAAAGCCTCTGTAAGAGGGGATGTTTGGGCTGAGAAGGAGGAGACAGAGTCTGCAGAGAGCCCTGAGCAGCAGGAAAATCAGAGGAAGATGCACAAGCCAAGGCAGTGATATGGTATGGGCAGACCCAGAGGCACATCCCAAACTGCCACCATCCCTTCCTGTCCCCTCCCCTAGTCCCTGCTACATATCTCGGTACCTCCCAGGGGGTCCCAATCTCCTTTTTCACTTTGGGTCTGTGTTTGCTACAGCAAATAAATCACCACCAGGGATATTTCCTGGGTACCAAACTCCATCCTTAACACTGTTGTATGATCAGTACTCTGGTACAACCTGGCTTGTGCACAGGCTGGAGACCAGCATGAGTCCTGGACCATTCCCACAGCGCCAAGGGGGAAAGGGCTCAGCGCTGCAAACATCCACAGCCCCGTGCCAGGAAATCGTGCTGGGAGCTTCAAACCCACTGGTGCAGATACAGTCCAGACAGTGTGTGGCAGCACGGACAACTACAGCATCCACTTAAGTGCCACCAACACGGTGACACTAAAGGGGTTCCCTGCGCACCGCAGATTGGTAATGATTTGTGCAAGGAGGGCTGTTAAGCCAAATGCCAGGATCTGGCCCAAAACATCACCACCCTCCTCGTGCAAGAGAAGTTTCAAGCACTCACTTCAACTTTTCAAACAACCCCCTTTTAAAAGTGTTTCTTGGTGACAAGTTCAAGAACCGCGGGGACAGGCGGGCACGTTCCCCATGGCACCATCACCCACGAGGCCTCTCACCTACCGCTCTCCCAACTCAGCTGGCCAGGAGGAGCTCTCCCTAATTACTTCTGGGTAATTAGGTGCCTCTTACCATCACAACACCCACGTCTGCTTTCTACTTTCATCCTACCGATGAGCACGTGGCGGACACAGCTGGAGAGAGGACACTGCAGGTTTTGGAGAAAGGAGAGGGAGGGGTGCGGGGGTGTGACACAAGCCCCGTGCTGATGCCACCTCTCCTTGTCACATGCTCAGGGTGGCCTTCACTGCTAATTTTAGGTACATCTTCGTAAACGATTGCTAAATTTAGCGCCTCTGAGTGAAACACAAGCCTTGTTTTAACGGCTGGATTGCTAGTGATGGAGGCAGAGGAGGGAAGGGGCAAAGTGGGATTGCCCTGCAAGGTTCTTCTGATGGGAAAGGGAGACATAACTTGAAGCCCCCACAGGAAGGGAGTATGAAAACCCCCACCAGGCCAGGAGGTGTGAAGCTTCAGCCCAGCATTCAGCGCTGGCCCTCACCTCTCCTTCACCGACCTGCCCACACAAGGGTTTCCAGTTCTTGGGCAGAGCAAAGAGAGGAGTCATGACCCGATCTGAGCAGGACCAGCCCTCCCCATCCCCTTGAGGGGTCCCAAATTGTTGCCCACACAGCCCTTCTTCATCAGGAGAGGCCTGTTTGTGTGTCCAACCGTTTGTGCCCACTGCAGGGTCTGCTGGGTTGCACAAGGGACAGTAACACCACAGCACGTTGCACTGGCAGGAGGAAAACTTTGGGTTTCGTTGAGAAATGTTCAACCTCTCCAGGCAAAGGCAGGTCCATGGAACGGGGTGGTAAGAGCAGGATAATGCCTCTTGCTTGCGGGGTGTACACCAAGACCCAAGGGTGAATGGCACGCAAACAAGCCACCAGAGAAAGTCCTTCATTAAAAGCCAGGGTCCTGGGACATTCAATCCTGAATGTGTCTTGAGCGAGCACTGACATGGATTCCCATCTAGCAAAACCAGACACAATCATTGTATTTTCTGCAGAAAGCAGAACAAGGAGCTTTGAATCCCTGATTACCAGCATAGCAGCTTTTCTTGGATAGCCCATGATAAAGAAGCCACAGGAGAAAGCAACCCTTCAGCTCTTCCTGGGTCACAGCCTCACATGCCCAAAGGATTTGGCTTTCTCCTCTGCTTCCACTTTGCAATGGAGCTGGCTGTTAGGAAATCAGCTCTGGCTCCTTGAGGTCAAGCTCTGGCGAAAATGAGTGATTGAAGTTGGACAGATTTTTTATCTTCTGTTCCCTTCAACTCGAGCACGCTGCTCTCTCTTCCTGCAGCACAAGTCTCTCAACTCAGTAGCAATCATGAAAAGGGGTTTAGTTCTGAGATGAAACGGGAGAAAAACATCATACAGTCAATGTACTGCAGTCCTTTCCAGCAGCCAGGAAGGCATCCCACCTCCACACAGCGGCACAACTTAGCTGAGGTTGGAGACAGTCAGTCAAAGACGGTGCCTCCTCTCCAGACATCTATCTCGGAATGCACTGACTCACTCTGCAGAAGATTTTTCCCCTCTCTCTCTCTGTCCCTTTCCCTCTCTTGTTGTTTCTGGAAGGTCTTTCTGTAACTCATTTATCAACCGGACATCCTACTTCCCAATAGCTGCAGTGAAGAGATGTGTCTCCTGCCCCAGATGCTTCATAGAAAAGCACAAAGAGAGTACGCACACTTCACAAGGGGCAGCAGATGCCAAAACAGGCACATTCTTCACTCCTTGCATGAACCCTTGGCCAGCAGCCAGCCAGATGGATGAAAGACGTGCAGAGAGATAAGGCAACAGCTAAACACGAGTCGTCTTCCTCCTGAAAACATTTTTATTTTTGGAAACTGTTTAGACATTTTAAAGCTACGCTGATGTCTACATTTTGTTCACTTGACTTTAAACCGGGATTTATATCTCTAAGGAAAAAAATATTGTTTTTCTTCTCATTCCAGATGGCACCTTTCACAAAGGCAAGACAAAACCTTGTGAGTTACTAACATCTGGGCCTACTGACACACATCTGCACAGTTCAGGGGTGCTTAGACTGGGGGAGAGGAGTCCTTCCTGTTAAGCTGGAGGACACGCAATAAAGCATAAGGCAATAAATGGTCTCATTAAGGAAGGGGCACACTGTACACAAGTCCCCATGGAAGCTGCTAACCCAGGGGAAGAGTAGAACCAAACATTTCTGCCACTCAGAGAGGGACCTGGGGGGTGATTGACAGCCGGCTGAACAGGAGCCAGCAGTGTGCCCACGGGGCCAAGAAGGGCAACCGGCATCCTGGCTTGTGTCAGCACTGGCGTGGCCAGCAGGGACAGGGAAGGGATCTGAGCCCTGGGCTCGGCACTGGGGAGGCCGCCCCTCGCTGAGGGGGTTCAGTTCTGGGCCCCTCACCCCAAAAAGGCCATTGAAGGACTCGAGCGTGGCCAGAGAAGGGCAACGGAGCTGGGGCAGGGTCTGGAGCACAGGTCTGCTGGGGAGCGGCTGGGGGAACTGGGGGGGTTCAGTCTGGAGCAGAGGAGGCTGAGGGGAGACCTCCTGGCCCTCGGCAACTCCCTGCCAGGAGGGGGCAGAGAGGGGGGATGAGTCTCTGGAGCCAAGGAGCCAGCGCCAGGCCCCGAGGGAATGGCCTCAAGCTGCCCAGGGCAGGGTCAGGCTGGCTCTGAGGAAGGATTTCTGTGCAGAAGGGGCTGTTGGGCGTTGGAATGGGCTGCCCAGGGCAGGGGGGGAGACCCCGGGATCCCTGGAGGGGTTGAAGAGTCGGGCTGAGCCAGCGCTGAGGGATCTGGGGGAGTTGGGAACGGTCAGGGGGAGGGTCGTGGTTGGGCTTGAGAAGCTTCAAGGGCTTTTCCAACCGAGATGATTCTGGAATTCTGCAATACTCAGGTGAAACACCTACCTCTGCAGCAAGTACAGGCATTGCCTGAAGGGAGGATCCAAAAGCATGAAGGTGAGCTTCAAATCCTCACATTACAAAGTCTCCTTGCAAGAAAGTGTCCTCTGAGGCTTCAAGCTCCAGCCGCAGTGACCCCAAAGCAGGACATGTCACTCCCAGAAGCAGCCATCGGCCCTGCTGCCCCACGGCTCTGGACACCCCTGCCCGACAGTGCAGAGGACACACGCCCGTGTGCGGGATTTGCCACAGAGGCACTGAGCACTGTCCAAGTGGGTAGAGGCTCAGAGCCAGAACGAGTTACCCAAGTGCTTCTCTCTAATCCCACACTGTTCAGAAGATCCCACACCTTGATGATCTGTGAATCCTATAAGTTTCCCAACTCCGCACCCAACTCCTCCCCGGGATATGCTGGAAGTTGGCAGCTTATGGGCTTACGGTTTATCAAATAAACATATGTCCTCGGAAATACTTGCCTACACAGTCAGAGA
The DNA here is from genome assembly GCF_003259725.1 of Athene cunicularia. NCBI lineage: Eukaryota > Metazoa > Chordata > Aves > Strigiformes > Strigidae > Athene > Athene cunicularia. Next base: position 2,768,138 of record NW_020799098.1, on the reverse strand, counting down.
GCTTTTTGAGGGAAACAAACGGTGCACACACACACATACACACATATGCTTCAGTGACTAAAACTGGAACCTATTTTAAAAATAAGTTTCTTTTCAGGAAGCCTGTTTGGGTCAATGGAGAATTCTCTCACTAAAGGGAGGGGCAGCTGGAGGAGCACATGGATGGTTCCTCTCTTACCACAGTCCTGTAGCTTTGCACTAACCAGATCTCTTCACTCCAGATAACACTGCTGGGCCAGGAAAAGCCCAGTTCTGAGAGATTCTTCCATACAGACACCATATATGTGCTGTATTTCTGACACTGTGTAGCCAGAATTGCTTATTTCCATTATTTCCTTAAAGCTGCACTAAGAACCAGGTTTTTTTCTCCACCCAGAAGGAAGATTTCATTTTGGATGCCTTCCCAAAGGTTTAAGTGGTGCTCCTTAGGACAGGCTTGTTGCATTATCTTTATTCATTCACCCCAAGCTAATTTTCAAAGCTTTTTCTTGTTAAATTTCCCCTTTTCATTGATTTTATTTGTAGCCCTTTTTTTTGACCACCTTGGAATGAATTTTCAAGCGGTTCTACTCTGTCACTGCAAGAGGTGGTCTTCAGATGATGTAGTCTCCTGGTGACACAGGGAGGAGCTGGCAGGCTCCTAAACGAACCTTGTCAGGCATTCCCTTACCCTTGGCACTGGTGTTTAGTCTTCTCATGGTTCAGCATCGACTGCTCTGCCCAAAATGTGGAGCAGAAACTGCTTCCACCCAAGCAAAGGATGGAAGAACATCTCTTCAATCAGCCTTCAAGCCTGGCTGGGCTGGCAGCCCCCTAAAACATTGTCTCCCAGCTTTATTGCAGAAATAATTTAACATAAGAATGAATCTTGGTGAAAAACTGAGCACATTTATACACAAGTGGGTTCAATCTGAACATACAGGAAGGGACACGGGGATACCCACTGTATATCAGGGCTCTGGGGTGCCACCTCCTCTTGGACAAATAAAAACCACCGAAGTGTGAGATGCAGCATCTACACAGGGAAAATTAAGTTTTCCAAGCTGTATCTTAAGGTCTCAACTCCTCAGGGATAAGCCAGGGCTGCTCAGCTTGCATTTGGACTAAGCATAACTCTGGGATAATTGCATTTAAGAAGTTTTATTTGAAGCCTGTGTCAGGTACTACAGGTAAGCTCCATGGAAAATAAATTTTTAATCCAGATGTAACGTGACTGAACCAACCTTTTACATTCCTTCAAAATTCCTTACTAGCAGGAATGGCCTTGACCTCCCTGAGAAAACTCTTCAGCATCAATATTGTCATTCAGACTTTTGGACCTTCTTTTCTGAAGGTGAAAACCTCACCTGTTTTGGGATACTGCTGTCCAACAAAAGATGGAGTTTCACTTCAGAGGTAGTTCAAGAATTCTGCTTCTCATCATTCTCCTCCTTGCCCACACTCCCACTTAAGTTTTTGTGGTATGTTCCACTTGGATTAATTCCCAGTTACAGCTGTAGACTACACTCCAGCTGTATCTGCATTACCAAGGTAGTTTGGGGGTTTTACTTTGCACTTTAGTCCAGTGCACAGGTGCAAATGATTCTTCCACAATGTGGTTCAAGAATTTTTGAAGCACAAGTGATAGTTTAGACTCTGATGTTCTCTTTACAGGCTGCACCATACCTGGATTGTTCCTGCAGAAATGCTTCTGGTGGTTCCTGCAGAAATGCTTTCCTTAGAGAGAAGCCTAACTTGTACACCTCAAAACCATTTTGTGAACCAAACCAGTGTCTGAAAAGTGGGAATGACTGGGGCACTCACTATTCCAGACCAAACGTGGGCACAGTCTCCAGTGCTGCTTTCGTCAAGGCTGCTTGGCTCTCTGCTTTGGCTCTCTGCTTTGTAGCTTCCCACAAACCAGTTGAGTGAACCCAGAGGGAAGACAAATTCCCTCAGGAATTCACAGGGAATAGAACAGACAGGTGACACATGGAGTTAAATATGTAGTGATAGAGCGTGATTTCTGTGCTAATCTGTACAAGGCAGTGACCGTGAGGCACAATTCTTTGAACAAACAATAAAACCAACTGGTACATGGAGTATCCAGATCTATCTCAAGATCCTCCTACTCCAAATTTTGTAGGAAGAGAGAAAAAAACTATTTTTATAACGTTGAAGAAAAGAGTTGCATGTTACTGTGTGAAGTGTCCAGGAAGTACCAAAGCACCCAGTGTTTTTATTACAACATTTATTTTAGTATAGAAGGCACTTACAATACAGAAAGAAAAAAAAAAAAAAAAAAAAAAATTAAAATGACAAAGAAACAGTTTACCAGACAAAAGGAGCACCCTTCCCTGTTAACAATACAGCACACAGAAATGAAGCTATTGATGACTAACTTTTTTAACAGTTAGGGCTTTTTTTGTTTTTTAATAGAAAAAGATAAAGGCTGTTCTACTGTGAACTGAAATTAAAAAAGAACCTCTCCACACACCTGTACAAGGATTTGGGAGCTGGTGGTGTTTGCAAACACGGGGCTTTTCAGCTCCGGCACTGCAGGAGGTCCTGGTACATCTCGATGAGGTGAGCGGCCTCTCTCTGCCCAGAAAGCACAGCACCGTGGGTAGTGGAATAATACTTCCTGTGAGTGGCCTCCCCTGAAAACATCACCTGCATGGGCTGGAGAGGGTAAGAAAAGGAGAAAAGCTCAGCAATACTTACTGGAAAGCAGACGGGAGACTAAAAGGAGACAAAACTCTCTGTGCCCTCCCGCATCCCCATGAGCTGAGACCGGTGTTTTTAGAGCACTGGTTCTCAAAATCCCAGTGAGGTGCACCCTGGGGACAGGCACAGCACATGTCTGACAAGGTTAAGCTCATCCTTGTTGCTACACCTGCTTGCAGGGCTGAGGCACCATCACGGAGCCGTATGCCAGCTCCAATAACCTCAAACAAATCTGCACAAGTCCCTAAGCCCCCTACTTCTCTATCAACTTTTCTTTTTGCTCCCCCACATTACATTTTAGCCTTTTAGGCATTGAGGATTTATTTTTCTGGACTGTAATTTCAGAAGAAAAAATAGTCCTGTCTGAAAACCCACAGGGTGAGACACAGCATCTTATCTCTTACATCAATAGTTAGGTGCTCACTAAAATTACTGCCAACTCAGTTCTGAGACAGGAATTCCAGGTACCTCTCTTCCTTGGGAACTACAGAGAAAGATTGCTAAAGCTCCCGTTATCTTTTTTAATAGATTTCTGTGCTGAACAAAATTACATGGTGGGGTCAGGCTCTAGATAGAGGACACAGACTGAGCAGGTGCTTGGAGGCTGCATATTCACCAACCACTGTCTCTGGATTTGGACACGTAACTCTGAATGAGGGGGTGAGTTTGGCTTAATGTTACTGAGCATCAGCTGAGCTGTGGTAACTACCTCCCCGTGTGCTCGTTTTCCATGTTGTATTCAGAAAGCAAGGCAGTGTCTGAGGGGCAAATTCACTGTCCCCTCTCAATGCACAAGTCCCCCAATCAAGGACTGGGCCTCCCTCACCCTCTACTGCCAACACAGAAAAATTTCCTAACATGCACCTCTGACATACTCAGATCTGGCCATTAGCAGGGGGTGTGCATTTAATGCTCCATATTCAGACTATGCTTTAAAACAAAATAGGGAATCCTGAACTGGCCAATAAAGCTAACGGTCTTTAAACACAGAAATCAAAATTTCAAAAACCACACAGATGCCTGGCTCTTGATAATTTCAGAGAGGGATGTGCAAATCCCTGAGATGTTGGGATTCCAAACATTAGAGAAAACAAATCCCACATTCATTATTTGTCCAGAGGTATATGTATTAAAAAATGGAAAACACATAACTGAAGGCCTAACCTGTCTCTCAACCTCCCCCTAGAAAATGCAGATATTAGTCCTCTTGCCACAGAACCAATTTGGGCCATACTTACAGCAGTTTTGGAGCTTTCGGCATAAGGCAGTGGTTTAGCAAGTTTCTCTACATCAGCCCCGCTAGACCCAACTTGGGTGTAAGAGTAGGATCCACGGAAGTTGGGATTGCTGCCCCAGGAGGACCGCAGGATCCGGCGAGGTTTCGGAATGTTTGGATTCCCTGGGTGGAAAGCAGGAGACAAAACGTTAAGACCGTGTCTGAGAGAAAACATGACAGTGTCTATGCAAGGTGTGAAGCATGTATTCTGTCTGATTTATTTAAAATACATCCCAGCAGAGCCTGCAGGCTACAGGGAAGAGGCCCTAAACCAGATCTCTTTTCTATTACTGAGTTGTATCTATGCAACAGAAAAAGCATTCCCTTTAATCTCAGCTGCAGTTTTCCTTTTGGGAAAGATCATTAAAATCCTTATGTTCCTAAGAGATTGGGAAGTTTCAAGGAACCCTGGACACAATTTGTTTGAAAATACAGAGCATTTCCTGGTCTCATTTGCCATGGTGGTGATCATGCATGTGATTCATCTCACCTAGGTCTTTGAATGCCCAGTCTAAACTGGAAGTTTAGGTAGTCTTGTGAGAGAGGTGTGCCTCCAAAGAGGAACAGAGATAATATGTCAGAAGGCAAATCCTCATTGAGGGGAGGGGGGAGGGGAGGCAGCATAGGAAAACCCATCAGAAACTTTTCAAAACCTGCATTACTCACTCCAACCGCCACTCAGGCTCTCCTCGTAATTAACCTAAAATCCAACAGATCCATTTTGTGGGATGCACATGTATGGGAAGAAGGCTTCTGAGGCTGGAAATAGAACTTTTAGGTTGCTGTAGGATTTCCACTGCTAAGAGGATGTAGGACCTAGAGGTGAGGGGCACCTGAGCGAACCAACGATGAGGCCATCCTCAGCCACTGTCCCCATCCCTAAGAGTACAGGAGCACACGGGGTCCAGGACTGTGGCCAAGGCACCTGCTGGCACAAGAGCCTCAGGAAGAACTGAAATAGTGAGCGACGTTTGTTGGAGAGCCTCTTGCTAGGCTGGTTTGAGACCACCTCCATGTCATTGAGGGAGATTTTGTTGGCATCCCGTGCTCATCTCTGGCTTGGCAAGAGAGGAATGGGGAGATGGCATGTGGAAAAAAGCACTGCAGATAAATTCTCTCTGCAGGGGAGCTGAGACCCACCCTTGAGGCCATCCCACATATCCAGGCAAGGTTCAGCTACTGGAGTCTGGGAGATTGTCAGCACGAGAAGCGAGAGTAACTGAAACATGTTTGCATCTTGCACAGTTCCTGTGCCTGGAATGCTTCAGCATGCTTAGCCTGCTCCGAAAACAATCCAGATTCCCCCACTTTCTTCATCAGGGCTTAGAGAGGGAGACATCCAACTGTAAAGACTAGTTAGGCACTACACTATTTAGTCCTACTAAACAATTATTTAGTCATGCCTTTAATTTCTTAAAACTGGGAGCAGGTTACATCCCTGGTTCAGCTACTGTTTTTAGGAGTATCATGTGACAACCAGAACTATGAAATAAAAGGCTGAAACAGAGCAAAGGCACCTGGATGGCTTGCCAGAATACACTGTGAACGCTTTCTAACCACTAACCCTCAGATCAAATGATGGCACAGACTAGCAAATAAATATACCCTACAAACAAAACACATCCTACAAATGAATGTTGTTTCAGGAATAAGAACTCAGCATAACAAAGCCTCTAAAATATGCTCCCCCAAGAATCTTCAAAGCAGGAATGCCTGGGATGGAAGTGAAAAGCCCAAGGGAGTCTGTGAACAGGGAGCTCTCAGATGCGTCAAGGAAATAAGTTATCACGTTTTATTTTTAAGGGCTGTGGGAAACACCATGAAAGCTGTTAGACAACACACCACCAAACAGGGCCAAAGCAGTCATCCATCACGCTGTGTTACACAAAAACAACCACACAATGTATTTTCAAATAAAAGGAGCTTCTGCAGTAGGCTGGTGGTGCCTCTGCTGTAGCTGATGCATGTTCTCATGTCGAGGTACCCGGAAGATTTTTCAATACAGGAGTCAACAAGCAAGATGCTGATAAAAAGATGATTAACATGAGGAACACAGAGTGTTACAAGCAATGAGATGTGGGCTTCTCAGCCTGCAGATAAGGCCACAGAGCTGCTAAAAGATCTATGGTGCAGATGGGCCAGCTCTCACGAGCTCCTCTAAGGTCCTCCAGCACATCAGACTGTGTGAGCACGACCCGAGCGTCTGCTGTGCAGCTTGCTGTGCCCCCACACTCCTGCACTGATGCACCTCTTAACGTGAGGAGCTGTTACTAAGTGCAAAATAAAGAGACCTTCATTTCGGTTGCAGATCGGTCGAAGGTCAGATGGGAACACGTAACACAAGCTCTGATCCTGGGAGGACCACACTCGTTTAAGGAGCGTATTTAATTGGACTTTCTCAATCCGCTTTTAAATAGATGGGTAAACATGTGGCTTTGCCTACAGAAAAAAAGTAACAATTAATAGAGATAGGGAAACTTCTAAGTTTCCACTGTCCAGAGAGATATAAAACAGCTAAAAAAGTATCTTAGCCTTCACTAAAACAGGAGGGCATATATCTTTATACCACAGATTTCCACTTGTGAAGGTACGGACTATCCATGTGCCTCAAATAACCCCGTCTTTATTCAGCTACTGGGACATGTGGCTACACAGATTTTTTGGGTTATGGGACTGATTATGAGACACCAGATTATCATAAAATCAACTCACAAATCTAAAATAAGACGCTCAAATTTAGTTGGCTGCCTGAGGATCCCAATCAAGGCCAACAGAGATCTGTGGTACTACCCACACATCAGTGTCTACAGCTACCAGAGAGAGATTAGGGTATCCCAGGACTCTACCTAGGGCTGGTAGATATGACACAGAACCTAAAAGAGATCCATTCCCCTCTGGAGAAATAGCTGGAGGATGAGGAGAACAGCTCAGGGCATCTCCAGCTGCAGCCTGACAAACCAGTGAGCCCTTCAGAAGGGAGCAGGCGTGCAATTACTGCCTTCTGGCTTCTAACACTCAGGGCTTAGCCAACAAAGAAACCAGAGCAAGACTTGCAATTGTTCAAAGGTATCCCATTTAATCAGATTTAGAGGACACTGCTTTTCAGCCATCCAGTTGTGAAAAGCAGTAATTGTGAATGGTTCTTAGGTTAGAATAATCCTCAGAGCTTTTCACAGCAAAGCCAGATAATCCGCAACACTAACCTGCATGTGAAATTTAAGGCCAAAGAGGCAGATCATCTCCTCTCAGAAAGAAATTCTCAGTGTGAAATAGCACCGAGTCTAAAAGAATGATTTTAACACAGGGCTGATCTCACACCCTCTGAAGCCAAAGCAAAGGCCTCTACAAGCAACAGACTGGGAAAACACATATGAAAATGGGAACCCACCTGGTAATGCATTAATTCTTTGATAGAATAAGGACATGAGAACATGGGGGATTTTATACCCAGAACATGAAAGCTACAAAAGGCAAAGTAAATATTAAAAGGCTCATACTACCTACTTTCATTACTGAATATAAGGCACTCACTATACTCATTAGAGAAAAGCTTCTTCAGAAGATGTGACAGAGCACCAAGTGAGGTGTGGAAAATCTGAACTGCCTTATAGAAGAGTTTCTTTCCACCAAGCTTAGGAACGTAGAAGGGACTAGTTTCCCAACTCTGCTAGCTGACTTACATGAAGCTGAGTGGTGGGAAATGTTTTAAAAGCTGCGTTTGGTGGTGCTAATTGGACCAGAGGAGTTCAGAAATGACTACAGTTAGATCACAGATAGAAGGCTGCTTTGTGACGGTCCTCATTGCTGACCCAGCTGGGTCTAACCCACTATCACGCTTCAAGTAAAACAGACTAGTGGAGAAGATGGTCAGCGCACGGAGAGCTGAGCAGGCTTCTGGTATTTCAGCCTGGCACCTGGTCCAGATTAGCCTTGACATATTGCTGCTTCTGTGAACCTGCTAGGGAAAACAGGAGCAAGGGGAACAGGATAAACCCAGCTACCTTAGCAAGGCTATCCTGGAAGATTTGTGAAAAGGTTTTCTACAAACTAGCAAGATTTTTAAGTAGAAAGTGGAACGGGTCATGTTGTATAACAGGTGCTCCAAGAACAGGTTTTCTTCTCAGTTTCAAGGAACTGAGAGGCCACCTCCCATCTTATGCACAAAATGTTCATTGCAGGGCATGGCCCCAGTTAATTCAGGTTGAAGTTCTCTGGGGTTAGATAACCCCGGGATTAGCAGAAGGCTGAGATAGAGCTCACACTGCTGAGGAGTCTGATGGACAGTGACCAGGTGCAGCATCAGCTGGAACAGCAACTGCTGCACATACCCATGACCCAGTGCCAACATATTTCCATCCTGGGAGGAAGAGAGAAACATCCAACACATGCAAACAATAACAACAGCGAAGGATCCCAAGAAGGAAGAGGGAGCGTATGCTCCCATCTGCCAAACCACAAAAAAAACCCTTGAAGAGCCACATTCCCACCGATGAATCAAGGTGTTTTGGAAAAAAAAGGGGACTTAAGCAAGAAGAGCTGCAACAAACAAGGTTGTTTATATGCTCTGGGAGATGTCAGCACTGGACAACTTGGCCTTAAAGATGAGAATAGCCTCCTGCTACGCCTGCGTAGGGCAGCAGTTGGCCTGCTAAGGTCAGGAGAAAAGGTGATGTGTACATGCTGACATTGCAACGTAACACAGGGATACCCAACACCACCGAAAACAAACAGCTCAGGAAGCTTCTCTGCAGGCTAAAGGGCAGCCACAAGTTCACCATCCAACAGAAATGCAGCACCAATCAAGCTGAAACATTCCGTTTTGGTCACTGCATTAGGGTTTCTGAATCCAGTGTCTACCCTGTGATTTCTAAAGAGATATTAAATGTAAAACCTCTTTTGGCAGTAGCCAGTTATCAGCTTCCAGGACTCTCTCTCTAGATCTCCATATTGTTGGTAGCAAATGGTCTGTAAGCACAGGGAAAAGCGACATTGTGAAGGCAAATTTCTTAGTTAACTGGAGGTCCATGGACAAGACACATGGTTGGAAACCCACTGGGTGCTGAGATTTGGCTAACATGAGTTAGAAGGCAGATATAAATTGCTTAATCACGGGACCCATCGCTAGACTAGCATAAAATACATCTAATCTTGGAGGATGCTGCTCTTAAAACTGATTATAATTATGTATAAATTAAAAATCCTTATTTCAAGACTGCCAAGGAATCAACCACTATTTTCTTCAGCATTATGACTGTGGTGCTGGTGCCTGTATGGTGTCTTCCATCAGAGGATCTCAAAGACCTCCGCAGATACAAAAAGCCCTTTTCTTGGGAAGGTGTGCAACCTCTAGTGAAGTGACTGCAGACAAACTAAGGCCCGGTGTGTTCAACTGTGACTACTTTTAATGATTTAATACTGGATTTTCTCAGTATAATACACCTAAGAACTGTCTTGCTCTAACTGCTGCCTTTAATGTGATGTTGTGCTCAGTAAATGTGAAATCTGTGAAGTCCAGGAAGGTTTAAGTCAGGTATCCAGAAAGATCAAGTCTCAAGATCAATGGATTCTTAGAAATTTAGGCCAATGAGATTTCCATATAGCCTCATGCTGAATGAAAGTCAGGGACGTGATTCACTACCACACCTCAGCTGATCTAAACAGGTTCAATTCCACTGGCTCTGACAGAGTTGGGCTGCTTTCCGCAGCTGAGATCAGTCCTCAGCAGCACTGAGCCCGAAAGCTCCAGCTGCCAAAGAGTTATTTGTGATTGAATAAAGCAGAGGATGTGGAATCTTCAAGCACTTCTGCCCACCACTTCCTGAGCTGGTTATCAGCCCCTCTGTATAAATAGCTTTCAGGCACACCCAAACAGGAGGTATGCTGGAAGCACACACACAGCCCATTCAAAGAGACATAAAATGCCAAAGAACTAAAAATTACTTTAGTGAATTTCCTTCCTAGAGGTTATTCAACACCCCAACCCCACTCTCCCTCTCTTCTCCACTCTACCAGATGAAGCAGAGCATGGCTGACCTGTAAATTTACGTAGCATTTCGGTGCAGGTTTCTGCCACAGTTTCATCATCGCACTTCTCCATAATCAAAGCCTCTTCTCCACAGATCCAGCCACTCAGGACATGGCCGTACCTCTCTGGTGGGTAGAGTACATCAAAGCTGCAGATCTTCTTGTACCACAGCTCCTCGGGATAAGTCAAGCTCTCACTCTCTGCCTCATCTTCCCAGACAAACTGGATGCTGTTGCATTCAGAGCTCCAGAAAGGCTCTTCAAACTCCAGGAATATCTTGTCAGTCGTATTGATTCCTAGTTTCTCAATGGCCATCACCTTCTCCTCGGGCAAGCGGGGATGAAACAGGCTCTCGTGGCGTTTCTTCAAGACTCCCAGGGACACAGTCACAATGACATGGTCAGCTGGGATGAACTCACAGTCCTCGCACTCTACGAAGACATCAGAGCCCTTGTCCTCCTCGGGGAGGTCACTGTTGTGGTCAGCCACCCTCTCAATCTCCTTGCTGACCGACTGGTTCCAGTGGATGCACTTGACCGGTTTGCGGAGCTGAATGACAGACTCGGGAATGGAGCGGGCCAAAATCTCCACGATTTTAATGAAACCACAAGGAATGATGTGATGAGCCCCAGGGATTTCGGTCCATTCCCCAAATTCACTGAGCGAGACTTCATCCATGCTGTGGGAGCTGCTCTCACAACTCTCTACCTAAGAAAAAGCAACACAAAAGCCACATTGCCACAGAGCAACTCATTTTGCCATAACACAGCAAGGGCACAGAGGAGGTGCACAAGGTGGGAGTCCTGAATCCCACTCTTAAACCACATTATTTTTGCTAGTAAAGAAGTGTTTGGCCATAGGATCTAACAAAAATCAATTCTTAGACTTTCTTCCAATCAAAGAAACCATTTTGTCACGGTTAACAAGCTGCATCAGCTTCAGTTGTACTGGCCACAGTTTCATCATCCAGAGTTTCAGGGATGATGTTTTTGCTTCTGCACAAGTCTGGGTTACAGTTCTGACTGCTTTCTATCATTTAAAACCCACTTCACTGGCCAGGGACTGGCTGCTTGGTGCTCCTACAACAGAAGCTGGAGCAATGTTAATCGGATGTTCTTTCCAATGTTAATAAATGTTCCCACGGAGGAGCCATGAGAAACTTTTGGCAGCCATTTCTGCTGTCTGCAGCTTTCAACATGCTGTCAAACAGTCAGCAAGCAGCACGCTAACAATCTGCCAGAGGTGAGAGGACCCAACACAGAAGGAACTGAAGGAGATAGAAAAGGGAAATGCCGAGACGTGTGACACTAGCGTTTGATTCACTTAGTGTGATTATCAAAGCTTTAAATTCGGGACCTGCTGGTTAATGTTTGCAGGAGTATTCAGCACAGGCATAGCTTCCAGCAATCCCTGGAACAACAGCAGGATGTTTGGCCTGTCCTGTGATAAGTTTCTAATGATAATACTGATGCATGGGACACTGCAATCTTCAAATCACCTGAGTCACAATAATTTGCACACTGTAATTCTTTACACATTTTAGCAAAGGGAACATTACAATTCCTTGCCTCACCCCTTGGAAAATTGTCCAGGGTTTTCCACATGTCAATGATCACCTCTGGAAACCTGGCAAGCCTAGACCCTCTCCCTGTGGAGCATCCTGAATGCAGGGCAGGAATCTCTGTACTCTGGGCTAAAATGTCAAGCAAACAAGTTGAATTTGTACTAAGTAGTTCACAGGCTGCTCCTGTGACTGTACTGACACACAGGGTGATTGCCCCTTTGTAGTCACCGCCCAATGACTCCAGTGAAGACTGAGCAGGCACAACTGCTGGGCCAGGTCACCAGCAGGTAGGTCTTAAAGAAGACCCATCCTCTGAGTCTGATGCGGTTCCACCCCATCACTTGTCAACATTCACCCAGGGTCAGTCGTGCTGGCCCACAGCACAAACCCTGCAACAGGCCGCTCCTCCTGCCTGGATGCTCCAACAGGACACTCCACATTAGGAAGATAACAAACAGTGGTGGCTCTTCGATTCTTTCAACCACGAAGGAAAATGCCAGGGAGAAAAAGAAGCAACTACCAAGACTATACTTTTCCTGAGACACCAGTTAATCCCCACTCTCTCAGCAACCACTCTGATGTGATAGTCTTAAGTATCAGAAGCTTTGCTGCTCTCAGGTATTTACACATGAGAAGGGATTTGCAAGACTTGAAGAAAAGTCTCTGGCTGTGGCAACCTGTGGCAACCACAGAAGTAACCACCAGCAAAACCAGAGCTATATCAAATGACTGACATTGTCTGCATGGGTGATGTTACGTGGAGAACACAATAACTAACTAGCCTTTACGTGTGTGGAGATGCCTTGTGATACAACTGGGGTATCAGAACAGCACTCAGGATGCCCGTGTTCAAATCTCAGCTTTATCACAGATCTCCTGTGAGACTCTTCAGCTCTTTACTTCTCTTTGTTTCAGCTTCTCACCTGCAAATAGTGAACACCATACACTTACCCATATCACAGAATGCTGCTGCCTCCCCTGCCTCATTTCATAAAGCCTTTAAGGCTTTATAATTGAAATAGGAATTACGGTTACACTTTACTTGTGGAGTGCTTGATGCAGCATTAAGTCCTCATCCCACAGAGATCTCATTTAGGCCCAGGCATCAAAGAGATAAAAAGAACTAGGAAAGCCATGAGGAAAGATGATTAAGACATGGGTTTATACAATCTACCTTTGATTTTTTTGCTTTACCTTCAAAATGATTTCTAGGGATTTCTTCAGCAAATTACTAGTATCAAAGTTAATTTCTTCTGGTCTCTCAGATATGGACAGAGGCAGAAGGGGATAAAAGACACTCAGGCAGAATCATGGGGTCCCAGGTGTAAGACATTACAAAAAGAACCTTAAAACAGAGTAGCTTCAGGTGGTAAGAAAACATTAAATCACAACAGAAAATTTAACAGGGCCTAGGAAAGCCCCTCCTAATTAGAAAACTGGAAGTTTAAGGTAAGAAGAGTAAAGGCATTATTTCTTGCAGCCCAGTGTCTTTGGATATGCCTCATGAGGGAAAGTTGTCAATATAAATACAAAACTGTCCCAGCTGCAAGAGACCACAGAAAGCAATTCCCCAGCGATAGGCAAGGTTTAGCCAGGTGTCCGAGGTTCCAGATTTGTCTTCCCTTAGTCAAAATAAAAAAACAAATGACATGCACACACACCTTAAGGTACTGCTGGATCATGGCTAGTTTCAGCCTCTTGACGGCCTCTGTGTCATCCGGATCGGCCTTGACACGTTTGCGCACTACGTCCCGTGTGAAGACGCCCACACTGTTCTGGCTCTCAGCATTGACTGGTTTACCTCGTTGGAAGAACTCCTGAGTCAGGTTATAGACCTGCCAGAGACAGGACAGTAAGATGGACAATGTGATTCACAGCAGAATCCAAGCCCCAAGCAGGACGCTTTTTCCTCCATCCAAACCCAGCACGTTCAGATCACCTTCTCTTGCCAACTCTAGATATCAGCTTCGGCAGTTTATTGGGTGCCCTGCTCCAACGCCGTGTCAGGTTGCACCCACAGCTATGCTGCTTAGAAGGAAGGAAGCACCACTTCCCCCCGGGCAAAGATAACCACCCTCACTCACCTGCAACAGTCTAGTTACTATTAAATCATTAACTTCCTATTCAGGTATTTTTTAATTCAGGCATGCCCATTCTATCACTTGCAGGACACAAACTAGGGCAGTCCTGCCATTTTCAGTAGCTAAAATCCATTGTTCAACCAGCTGTTCAGAAGCTGCAGCTGGATCAGTAAGCCAAGGTCATGCAGAGCAGGTTTGGGTTTGCTGTGTGTAATTTCTGGCTCTGCTGAGCAGTGTCACAGCCCAATGTGGCCCCAGTCTCTATCCAAAGTCTACTGGGAATGAACTCAAGCAGCAGGACCCACGTGCTTCCTCACATCTGACAATATAGCACCATCTCTTCTCCCACCTTGGTGTCTCAGGTGCAATCCCAGGTTGCATGACCCATACTTTTGATTGCTCTAACCTAGAACCAGCCCTTCCACCCTCTCCATTAATCACCACTAATGCCCAGGAAACCACCAGGGTGGTGAAATTCAGTTTTCTAGTTACTTTTCTGTTGTCCCCTGAAGAATTAGAAAGCAACCAACACAGGCTTAGCACAGGAATTTTGTTTGCATATATATTTTACTTGTTGAGTACAAGACAGGTACAAATCCACGGAAAACAACCTCTAGTAGCTCCTCACCAGGACTCAGACTGAAGAGGACCCACAAGAAACATTCCTTTCTAATAAATCATCTTTCTGTGAAGGAGATCTTCCTGATATTTTTTTAACCCCAGCTTTCCACTGTACAAGCTACTTCAAAGCAAGAAAACACCACCAGCCACCTTGGCCTTGTGGCTGTCTGTATTTTTGTCTGTAACGTTGCCAGAAGAGCCTTCAGTTGAATCATGGCCCTTCATTTCTGCAGAAAAAACTCTGAGGAATCTTTTAACAGAGGAAAACTTTTAAAAGATGCCTCCCAGAAGTGCAACTCATCCCATTAATGACTTGTTTGGCCAGAATGAGTCACCTTCTCATTTATATTGTGCCACAGGGGTGCACAGTACTCTTACAAGCAGAGAAGCAATATTGCTGCTTGGTGATTTTTTCCTGTCAAAGATGGTTTGATTACAATTTATGATCCTTTTCTTGAGACAGATTATTCGGACATACTAAGAAGTTCAAAGTAAATGCCTGGTAGGAAGCTGGCAGAATTGTGGCAGCCTCTCCTCCAAGGCTCCTAGAGCTTCCCATTGTCTGCGGATATGGCTAATTCACCACGTTTTAGTTCCTTCCCACTCTGATTCTTCTCAGAAGCTTTATTTTCTCTTGGGTTTTAAGAATAAAGTGAATGTAAGGAGACAAAATAGAGGGACGATGAGGAAAGGGAGGTGGTGAGGAAAAATTCACAGCAGTGGTAGGAGTGAGAGACAGCAGGTGTGTGAGTGGAGAAAGGTGCATAAGGGCAAGTAAGGCATGAGGAGGATATTGAAGAAGAAAATAAGTGAAAGAAGATTAAAAAAAAAAAAAAGGTGAAAATACAAAACCAGAGAAGTCATCACAAGAAAAATGAGTGGAACTAGTGAAGACAGAATTGCAGACACTGATTGGGACACAGCTTTTCCAAGGAGACTTCCAGACAAGAAAGGTGGAGACCAAAATCCTATATGAAAGGAAGCTTCCAGCAAAGGAAAGGAAACAGTGCTTGCTCTGTTCCCCAATGCCAAAAGCTCTTTGGCAGTTTCAACATCCCACGGTTCTCAGGTCCACTGATTTCTGAGGCCTAAACCACTTCTAGCAAGTATAAGCTGCATAGACCATGCGTCAGCATAATGCAGCTCAGCTTTTATAAGCCGATTGCACACCATAAGCAGATAACGCATTCACAGGACAAGCAAAGCTGTGTTAAAACTCAGCTACCATTTGGCCAAAAGGATAAGTGAGCCATGGGTATGTTTTTACTAACCATTGTATTCTTCATTGCCCAACAGAGAAAAGAGCAGAAAAGCACAGTTCTCTGTGCTGTAAACATCAGGTCAAGGCTTTCCTATATATGTCACCCCATTGATCAGACAGCAGGGAAATATAATCACCATAAGGTTTGTTTTTTTTTTTTTTTCCCCCCTCAGAATCCCTGTTATATCCTTGCTTTTCTCTTCTTGGGGGTGCTGAACCATTTGATGAAGAATAGAAGGCAAAGCTGTTGTAGGCAAGAAGCAAAAGAAGAAACAACAGCAAGTCCTACATTAAGAGATACATTGTCATAATAAAAGAAACAAAAAAAAAAACCTCCCTCAAAATGTATTCTTTAATATGCAGTGAACTGATTGTGTACAAGTAACTATGGAAAAGGTTCACTAGAGGCCATCTTTTAAGGGAGATAACCAATAAAGTAAGTGCAGAATTGTACTGTTTGGAGTTGGAGTTACCTAGGCTTTCCTTCCCCAGGTGGGAAAACTGCTCCTAAGAACAGAAAGCATCATCACGCCCGTGGTACCACCTCTGAAGTCACTGGGAACAGGCATCTGTGGGATCTGCAAACTCATTCTCCTTCAATCATTTCATCATGACAGAAGGGTTCCTGCGAGAATTCAAGCAGGCTTTATCTCAAATTAAGAATGACCTGAAAGATTCTGCTGATTTTCTAGTTAACCCTACAAAATATACCAGCCACAAGAGCTATGCCACACAGAGTCGTGACTCATTTCCCTTTTCTGTTATCACAGACCTGATACAAGCAGGAAGAGAAAAAAAAAAAAAAAACAAAAAAAAAAACACACCACAGCAAAAGGATAGACTGCATCAACTCCTAGTTCCTACAACTGGCAAATTCACATCCCAGCACAATGACCTGATCACTTCTTACTGTAAGGCTCCTCTGGGTTTGGGCAGAACAATTGACTCTAGAAGCCTGTCTGCAAGAACCATCAGCAAAAGACGCAGAACATCTCAAATGACTATTTCATTCTGAGCGATTTCCTTCCCTAATTCTGAGGGTTTCCATATAATCCTGCAGGGAAATGGGGCTGAAGGTCAGAAATCTAAAGGAGTTAACTGAATGGCCGTAGCCCTAAAATGGCTTCAGTTTACATCTTCTGTCTTCTTTCTGACCAGCTTTGGGGCTTCCCACAACCGGGGTCTCTGCCGAGAACATGGGTTCCACCAGGGATGTCCTCTCTGTTACCTACAGACTTCCACCTACACGTGTTTACTACATACGTGCTCCTCCACCACAGGAAGAGGCAGTCTCTTAGGAAGAACAAATCTAAATAAAGAAGTTTCTCAGCACTGAAGGAGGTCAGGAAAGCACATCCCAATCCACACTCCTTCCTGTCAGCGCCGGTGACGATCCATTGCATTGTCTTTTTCTCACATGGCTTAAAAACTGCAGTGACTTAATCACTGGGCAGTAAAAAAACCCCGACAGAGATAGGTCCGTGCTGTTACCAGGTCAGACATCTGTCAGTGCAATAGAGGGGCAGGGAGGGAAAGGTGACTCTCGGTGGCCCTTCGGTCCTGCTTTCTACGATAACTCAAAGCAAGGCCCTGGAGCTTAATTGGGGATGGCACAAAGCCCAGCACAGGGAGAGGGTGAGAAGGGTGGAAAACTTTGTCATTCTTTGGCTGCATCCCTACCCCAGAAGCTGTGCAGCACACAGGAGAAAGCTGTCAGATAACAATGCCATTACTTAGCTGATTGTTAAAGGGAGGGTTCCTGTGAAGCAGGTCTGTAGGGACCACATCCTTACTGAAAAGCCTATGTAAAAATAGGCACTTTTTTCTAAAGCAGGCTGGCTGATGGACTGTGAAACTCACGGGCAGGCAAATCAGTGGGATTTTTCACTTGCATTTAACTTGTCAAGCTCACCACCTCTCTCCTACCCTTCACAAATACCTGGGAGATGGCCTTAAATACCTCTTTAGAGAGGGAAATGAGGACTTAGAAGGGACAGAAGAGCAACTCGGAGATGGGTTGTCCCTCTTCACATTGTCCCAGCAGTTATACACACACACAGACACTGAAGCTGCAGATGTTACACTCAAAGGTCACGCTCCTGTCATTTTTCTTTGAGGGTTGTGCAGATGTGCTATAAGCAGGCAGAGGATAAAATCCTCCCCCAGCCCCAGGATTCCCCCAATCATTCTAGCAGAAGTGGAGAGGAAGGTGGGAAGATTATGAATACATGGCGTGGACATCACACCCTGGAGAACCTTCCAATGCTGGTGCCCCCTTCCTTTGAGAGACTCTCTAAATGGACTGATGATGCTGAGCAGTGCCAGTACTGCACAGTACATGGTCTAAGCAGGATAGTCTTAAAACAACAGTGGCTGGAGAACTGTCCTGCTAACAGAAGGCTCAATGCCCTTTCTCATGGTGCATCACTCGGCAACGTGTGGTTGGAAATCCAGGTAGCTGCTCTGCAGGACTGCAGAACTTCCTTGCAGGAATTACTCAGTTTTCTAGTACTCTCACGGAGGAGGATTCAGGTCATCTCGGTCACAAGCTTGTGATAGATCCTGACTGACTTCAGTGCAGTTCAACAGCCTCTCAGTTGAGACAGCCTCTCATAGGGACCTTTCTGCTACAGAAATGAAGAGCTGAGCAGTCTTCTGCTGGCTTTCTCGTAACCAAATAAAGGCTTCTGTGAGGCATCCCTACAGCTATTAAAAATTCAAGCTACTACAAACAAAAAGAAGCAGAACTTGTATTGAAGTAGAAGCAGACAGCCAAAAAAGATTGGACAAGTGCCTGGAAAAAGTGTAAGGAAAAGACGCAACTTTCCAAGTGAACTAGAGAGGCAAAGCTCTGGAGGTACTGGGGTGCCTTGCCTTTCACGCCAAGGAAATTCAGCACACAGAGGAGAGACCTCGCCTTGCTGGGCTCCAGCGACTCCACATACCCGAGTGAAACACTCGAGGGAGAACCATCTGCACTTTCCATTCACTAGGATCTGGTGTCCAGATGACAAGATGACTGGGGCTAGAGAGATACAGATGGAGAAGCAGAGCTGGAGGCATATGCTCGAGCCCAAGCACGTGGCAGCAGCTGCAGCAAAAGAAGGGCAGTGTGTGAGTGCATGGGAAGGGAGCCGGCTGTGCAGGGGAGGGCAGGCATTTGAAACTGTGACAAATTTAACCTTGTTCATTCAGGACTACATTTTCCACTGTTAATGCCAGTGCTCCATCCCCGGTTCGGCTTTGCACCCATCGTGTGGTTGGTGGTTGTTTTGCTTTTTGTTTGTTTGGTTGCGGTTTTTTTCCTTTTCAGTGTGTCACAGCCTTTGCAATCTCAGCAGCCTGAGAGATGAGATGGTATGACGGCAGGATTGCTAACAGCAAGTTGCCCCAAGACTCTGAGAAAGGTCTGGGAGCTCCTACGAGGCAAAGGAGGAGCCTGATCTCAGGATCTGGTGATCTATAAAATGACTTTTTGTCCTGGATAACTTCAAGATGTTTTAACAAAATGTCTCAAAATAACCACCTGTTCAAAGAAACAGAGATGCAGAACTGAAGATCAAATTCTTACTGTTCCTCTCCAGCACCCATTTCATCACCAGTTAAAGCAAGGGAGTATTGGCCAGCTGGGATGAAAAAAAATGAAATAAAAATGATGGAATGGACTAGTGAAAATGAAAAAAAAAAAAAAATGCTGGAGGAGTGGGGGACTCAACAAAACATAAAACAGGAATGCACCAGGCAGACTCAGCATGTGTAAACAGAAACATTCTCTGCACTTTATGCCAGAGGAAAAGGTCCCCAAAGCCACACGCCTGCTGCACATGCTCCTGACTGCCAACCCACCGGGGCACTTGTATTTCCTAGTCTTTAACTGGAGATTTTCAGGAGCTCAAGTAGCACACCTTAATTCCTGTATTTCCTACGCAGTGCAGGGGGGGAACCACAGTCAGCTGTCTTAAATCACTAAAGACTGTCCAATGTGACACCCCAAAAAGGCTGAGACAAGAAGCTCACAAAACCACGAGCTACCCCAGCAAGAAATTCCAGCACACTTTGAAGGAAGGCAGAGAAAGCACCTCACCAGCAATTAAGGGGTTGGCTGATGTCTTCTTCTTGACTTAAGCTATTCCTTACATATTTACCATTTACATTCAAATTACAATTTACATACTTAAATTTTTACCATCTATAAATGTGAAAGCCTTTTCTGTCTCCTAGCGATAAAGATATCCTATGGCAACAATAAGCTAATTATGTGTTGCGTAAGGAAGATTAACTTTTAATGTGTTGTTCTCTCATGTCACTGGCTGCCCCCTTTCTCTTGCTTTAAAGGAAAGGGTAGATTTACCAAATTAATCATTTCTAAAACACTGGCACCTTGCTACAGCCTTTCTCTTACCAGCTGTTATCTCAAAGCTAAGTAGCTCTCATCTTTGCATTCTCATTTCAGAGTCTGCCTGCCTCTGACACCCTCCTTTTGCTAGAGATTTTCCTATCATCTTTGAGACAGGATGATCACCGAGCACTGCACACAGCTTGGCGGTGTTCCATTTACATAAATAATGCTGCTCACCGCAGTGTTTTCACTTACTCCCTCGCTCTTTTCTAGTCTTAGTTGCTGTTAATCTTGCCCCACATGCATCTCACCTGTCTTTTTTTCTTGGCTTGCTCTTGCTCTGTTTTCAATCCAGTAATGTAAAAAAGTTGTTCAGATGAATTATCTCCACCTGCGCTTGTCCAAGGAGAATTTGCTCCCTGCCATGGTTTTGCTAAATTTCTTCCATAATGAGATTTCTCTGAAACTCCTACTACCCCCTCTCTAAGACAGAAATGATTTTGTGCCACCCCATCACAGATTCTAGTGCAGAGACCCAGAAGAGTGTCAAAAATCTTTTCAAGCAAGAAAAATCTCCATTTCTGCTCCCCACTCAATTCATGGTAATTCTTTACAGGCTACAGTGACTCTTCTCTTGGTGGCTTTTCTAAATGTTCATGGATATATTTTTAAACATAAAGTATGTAAGAGTAACCTGAATCTAGTGTGTGTTCAGCCAAGCATCAAATACTGGTGAAATCCACTGTCAGATGAAAACCTGAAGGTTTTAAGGCATGGCTACAGCCTGATGAAAATAACAATGTTTTGCTCCTTTTTATATAACCCACTGAGAGATCACATTACCTGGAGCACTAGACATTCTACACTGACCACCCTAGATGTGCTTCTTAAGTAACATTAAGAAAATGGGGAATAATTATAATTAACTTTGGCAAGCCTCCTTCTTTCATTTCGCTATTCCTAAGGCCAAATCTCCCTACTGAAAGCAGATTGAACTAATACCGATCTCTCATATGTGTTCAACATACAAATCAGTCAGAAACCCCATTTTCTCCCTGAAAGAAATACTAGGATGACAGCAGCAGCGCTGAGCTTACTGAAAGCAAATTTGGCCTTTTTGCCTGAGCCTAACATTGCCTCATTGCTTTTTTAGAAGAGGTTAATCTTTCCACTAAACATGCATTTTCATTTCCATCTTGTAGGCTTCTATTTAGTATTTTTAGGTTCTGCGTCTGTAGTTGTTTGGGGTTTGGGTTTTTTTTTTTTTCTATTTGGCTCTTCTGTCACATACTGAGGCCCTGATCTACATTGCACTGAAGAGGACGTCACCGCACGTTTCAAAAGAAGTTAAAATAACCTTAAACTGACGTCCACACTGGTCTGAAACTACCAGAAAAGATGTTCCTTTCCTTTTGATGCAAGAAAACTTGCAATTCCTACAATACTGCACTGACTTTGGCATACTACGCAGCACACTATGGTATTTATAACATCAATAAAATGTCACAGGGCTACAATATTTAGCTGGTTGTTGCTAAGGTTTTGCGTTCTACTTCATTTAGTAATTTGATCCCTCCTCTTCTCTTTTAATTGAGTAGCAAGTTTCTAGAGCAAATGACTGGATCTCCCCAGCAATAGTTGCTGGAAGTGATTAAATTGATGACAAATGTGGAAAGATTGTTCTTCCTAACAACAGTGAGTTAATCCCACATCAAGGACAAAGGGGGTATAGTAAAGCAGATGAAAGCAAACTAAGTGTTCATTTTTTGCACAGAAATTGAAAGATGTTACTGGTTTTCTACCTTTGTCCAGTACCCAGAACATTTCACACTGTTTCAGGCAAATCTACAACCTGATAAAGCAGCTGAATACCAACCTCGTTGTATAAATCACTGAATTCTTCAACCACATCTTTCGGGATCCTCTGCCCATTGTTGGTAAGATGATAAGCCACCCCATTCTTGGAGTAAAGACTGATCCGTCCAACACTTCTCTCACCATCAGTAGTCTCTTCAAGTAAACCATTGTCTTCTGCTAGATGATAGACTGGGTTTCCATGTGAACCATGTATCCACGTAGCTCCCAGTTCAAAAGTGGCGTGCCCTGCAGGAGAGTAAACGAAGCAAACTAGTTATTAAAGCCCATTTTTCTGAAAGTCTGTCACGTCCAGCCCTAAATAAAATGTACATGTGCAAAAGCAGAACAATCGCCCAAGGACAACACGTGTTTGCACGTCACTTAAGCGACCTTTCTCTGTTAGACAAGGGCACTGCCAGTGTTCTTCAAACCTTGGGGATACAAGCTGAGATAGTGCTGGAAGGACGGGATGTTTCCAACAAAGATACATCACAGTGACACACTTCTGATACTTAAAGTGAAAGTCAGAATCTAGGTTCCAAGCTCTTATCATGGTTGTTGCTAGCTGCTCTGTCCTTGCTACTCGGCCTTTCTAAATCATGTTCTCTAAACCTGCCCTTAAGAACATGATCAGACAGCAGAGGATGTACTGCTCCTGCTGCAGCACAAGCCATGCACTAGTGAAGGGGGCGTGGGAAGGAAAAGAGCTGTAAGAAGCCACACTGCATTATTGCAAGAAGAACATATAAAGATACTTACACAAATACTGTAATTGTAGGGAAAGAATAGAGTACCTAAAGACTTCAAATATCCACTGTATTCAAGAGGAGGCGATGGATGCCCAGACACAGGAAGAAAAGCATCTCCAGCCAGGAGATGTAGGAAAACTTGCATTTCCCTGGGATAGCAACATTGGCCTGCATACTGAACCTTGTCCCAGGATTAAAAATTGTTATTTAAAAATACACCTCAGAACAACTGCAATACAAAAACGCATTTCCATTCCCAAAATGAGCAAATAGGTTTCGTTTCATTATTTATGCCTTTGAAAATTTAAATCAGGTTCTTTAAAAAGATGCACTGTCAGGTTACACATCAGATGCATTTATTCTTCACAGAATCCCAGAATCATCTCGGTTGGAGAAGCCCTTAAAGCTCCTCCAGCCCCACCATGACCCTCCCCCTGACCGTTCCCAACTCCCCCAGATCCCTCAGCGCTGGCTCAGCCCGACTCTTCAACCCCTCCAGGGATCCCGGGGACTCCCCCCTGCCCTGGGCAGCCCATTCCAACGCCCAACAGCCCCTTCTGCACAGAAATCCTTCCTCAGAGCCAGCCTGACCCTGCCCTGGGCAGCTTGAGGCCATTCCCTCGGGGCCTGGCGCTGGGGCCTTGGCTCCAGAGACTCATCCCCCCTCTCTGCCCCCTCCTGGCAGGGAGTTGCCGAGGGCCAGGAGGTCTCCCCTCAGCCTCCTCTTCTCCAGACTGAACCCCCCCAGTTCCCCCAGCCGCTCCCCAGCAGACCTGTGCTCCAGACCTTGCCCCAGCTCCGTTGCCCTTCTCTGGCCACGCTCGAGTCACTCAATGGCCTTTTTGGGGTGAGGGGCCCAAAACTGAACCCACTCCCCGAGGGGCGGCCTCCCCAGTGCCGAGCCCAGGGCTCAGATCCCTTCCCTGTCCCTGCTGGCCACGCCAGTGCTGACACAAGCCAGGATGCCATTGGCTTTCTTGGCCCCCTGGGCACACTGCTGGCTCCTGTTCAGCCGGCTGTCAATCATCCCCCCAGGTCCCTCTCTGACTGGCTTCATCACTTACACTCTACCTGCAAAACACAGAGTTTGGTCAGCCCCACTCTCTCCCTTCCTTATAACTAACGGGGTTTGCACCGGGACTCTGAGCCCTGCCCCAAGCCAGCACTGCCACAACTGGGCTGACAGCACAGGGAGATGTTCAGCAGCTGAAAGGAGGTGCTAAAAATAAGCTTGGGTCCTGTCCTCCACCCACGTTTTTACAGATTCTCAGAAGTCCAAAGCTAACTGTTTTAAAGTCTGACAAAGCTGTGTTTTCCCTGCATCCCAGCCAACACCACACTGCGCAGCTCGCTCTGCAGAAGTGTGTGAATGCCTGATTAAGTAGGAGAGTTAATAGGATCCTGCTTGATGAAGAAAGGATCATGCAGTTACCAGTCATCATATACTGTTTAACATGTAAATATATGCTCAAGGAAAAAGACACTGCAGTACTAGGCTATAATGCAGTAGAGTTTAACGGGTGAAAGCTCCAAAAAATGCTGCTTTCCAGCTGAGACACAGCCTCCAAGGGAAGCTCCTCATTTCTTGTTTTGCAAGCAACCACCTCGTCACTATGGAGCATGCTGATCGCCCTTCAAAATATGCATTAAAGGACTCATTTCTACGTGTACCCAAAACAAAGTACACGCTTCAGAGTGTTACAGCATCAGCGTGTGAATATTTAAGGCGCCACAAACTCCGATACACTCCCAGAGCACCCAGCCTGGCGGAAATGACTGCTGTACGTTGGCAGCCAAAGGTACAAAGCTCATAAATATTGCATGTGGCAGTCACCTTGTTAATGCAATCCTCCTGCGAGTCATCACATGCCAAATCAGCAGCAGGAATACTGCCTGCTGCTTTATGTCAGGAGCTTGCTCTCTGCTACACTAACAATGTATATAGCTTTTATTTATGGGGCACCTGATCTTTTGAAAGAAAAAAAACATGCCAGCAGGTCCCGCTGTCTTGGTGCTTGGTAACGATGTGTTCCAAGTTCTCCTGTTTTCAGAAGCTACGAGGAATATAATCAAATACCAACAAATTAAAAATAGTCATTCTTGCCTGTAATGCTTAGAAACTCACTAGCATAACTACCAAGCAGATAAGCCAGTGGTTATCTAGTGTAAATTTCATGATAAATTAAAAATGTAAAATTAAACCAAACCTTTTTAAACAGAGATAGCTAATTTACTTTCAGGGCCTTAGAAGATTTTAGGTTCAATATTAATCTACTTTGAATGAATCACCGAATACCACAAAAAATGGAAAAAAAGCTGCTTCCTATTCTGTGAATATAATTACTGAGACACAAGCAGCAGTCAAGAGAGGCCTATACACAACAATATGACACAGCAGCAATATTCCAAATCAACACACAGATTGCCTATCAAGCCTTCTGAATACGCACAGGAACTCTAACATTTCCCTTTGCAGCCCTGACTACTCCTCTGGCATCTTGTTGTGAAATATCTGCAGTGAATACAGATGTCATAGATCACAGAATCATAGAATCAGAAGGAACCTCAGGGATCATCTGGTCCAACCTTTATGGCAAAACCACGCTCTAGACAAGATGGCCCAGACCCCTGTCCAGCTGAATCTTAAAAATGTCTCATGTTGGGAATCCAACACTTCCCTGGGGAGTTTATTCCAGTGGATGATTGTTCTCATTGTGAAAAATTTTCTTCTTGTGCCCAATTGGAATCTCCCCAGGAGTAGGAGTAACCTGTACCCATCACCCCTCGTCTTTTCCATGTGACTCCTTGTAAAAAAAGGGACTGTCCATCTTCTCTGTATCCACCCTTTAAATACTGGAACATGGAGATAAGGTCTCCCCTAAGCCTTCTCTTCTCAAGGCTGGACAACCCCAGCTCTCTCAGCCTCTCCTCACGTGCCTGCCCAGGCCCTTGATCACCTTTGCGGCCCTTCTCTGGGCCCTCTCCAGCCTGGCCACATCGATTTGTATAGCAGGGACCAAAACTGAGCGCAGTATTCCAGGTGTGGCCTGGCAAGCCCTGAGGGGAAGGGGATAATGACTTCTTTCTCTCACTGGGGATGTCCTTGTTGATGCAGCCCAGCATCCCCTTGGCTTCCTTTGCTGCTGCAGCACAAATCACGTACAAGAAACACACAGTCCACAAACACACAAACCCTCTGCTTCACCTGTGCTAGAAATGATGAACCAAACCTCTGAAAATCCGGACTGTTCCCCTGTGCGGAACAGCAACATACTCTCTGTAATTGGGGGGAAATAGTGTCCACACATCAGGGCTCAGTAAGAGTCAAAGTATTTGGATATAACTCTGAGAATGTGCCTCCATAGCTCTACTGAGGATTTAAACTGGATCTTCAGTCAAGTGTGCAGACAGGGGAGTGGCCAAGGAAGTTTAACATTTAAATGCCATTTAGACAAGCAGATCAAAGTGGTCATATCTGGAAGACCCAGAAAAAACACTTCTGTAACAGTTTGCTGTAAGCTTTAGCCAGGTCTGAGAAACAAGCAGGTCTTGTACGCCCCAGGTGCAATCCCACTGCTCCAGGGACTGCAGAGAAAGAAAACAGCCCAGGACCATGCTGCCCATTTGCCCTCGTACCAGGGAATAAGGAGGTTCTGAGTTTTTTAGCACCCAACAGGGCTCCCAAATTATTTGGCTAAAGGGCATGTGAATCTGCAGAGTGGGCAAGGGGCCAGAACATGGACTCACTCGCCTTGGGAGAGAGCTGCAGTGCATACCCACGCAGTGTAATCTTGATAATTTGCAGAAGCTGGCCAGCTTGTAGTTTTAAGAAAGGTATTAAAAGACTGACACTCTGAATTCCAGTCCTCCACTCAGAAAATAAGTTACACCTACAAACTGCAAGAGCTCCACCAGACTGAGAAGCTGTTCTTGTCTCATGTTAGTTAAGAAGTGTTAACAAACAGGAGGCAGATTCCCAGCAAAGGGAAAGATATGAATAACTGGTGAAGGTGTCCAAAGGTAAGAGAATTGGTCTCAAAACTAGTACAAAGAAACCCTATTTCACAGGTGCACTGACAAAATGATATATTGCTCCCTGAAGATTTCAGGTCTTTAACACTTCCCTCCTTTCAGACACGATGCAGGATATTTTTAATACAGTGTATTGTGAGTAAAGGACACACTTCCCATTCCAACCTCCATGCCAAGTCTTAGCAGAATGTAAAGTGCCCTATTCAAACCCTGCAGATTAGATTTGTCCTACTGCCTTTTCATTCATTTCCCTTCTGAAAGTTCATAGGACACTGCTGTTTATTTACTGTAGTGAGTTTATCAAGCAAAATATAGTAAGTGATGTAAGCACCTGACAAATAAAAAGAAAGGAGGGCAGCAAGAGGCCAAAGTTAATACAGGGAGTGGGATGAGAAACAGAGCTAGTTAATTGAAATCAGAAAGGCAATTCAGTAAAAGTGAACAGCTTTTTGCCTCCTGTGGAGAAGAGACAGGCAATGCCCTTCTAGATACCAGGGCAAGTTTCATTGACTACTGTGCTGCAAAGGGTAACATTTGTTCCAGTAGTTTTGCATTTAGAGATTTTACAAGCCCTTCCAATTTAACACGGGATTAAAATATCCAGTGTCTGCACCTTTATTACACACTGAGAAAGGAAGCCACAGAGGTAGGAAAGCTGCAAATCAGGATGAAAGGATACATTGAAGAGGTTTTTCCAGCAGTCTGATTCACAGTGGGTAGTGCCCTACACAGTAAATTAGTTCTAGGGAAATGAATGGGGCTATTTATGAAACAGAATAGCTTGGAGCTTGCCCCTTTGCAAGCGATGTAAGTCACTGAGAAACAGCCCTTCACTAGCCGGGAGATTTACTGACTGCTCCTAGTCAAGAGTCAAGCTTGAAAACTTCAGTGGAAACTGTCTCAATACAGTTATTTAATCACAGAACGCTTCTCACAGCCCTGTTACGCTGAGCTCTTTCCCTACAAATGAAAATGATCACCAAGGTCTTTAGTTTATAGGAACATGGTTTTGGAGCAGCCTTCCCCTCGGAAAAGATGCACAAGGTAGCTCAGATTCACCCACCCACCCTGAAAGGAGTCCCAAGGACATACATCCCCGACAACATCACACGTCAAATAACCTTCTGCATGCGCACGTTGACTGAAAAAGCACATTTCCAAGGTCAAATTAACCCAGTAACAATACAAAGCCTTATGAGCAGAATAAAGCCAGCCCAAAATACTGCTCTTACCAAGTTTCACACTTTGCACGCGGCCTCCAATTCGGTCAGTCGCCTCAAGGATAGTTACATCCGTGAAACCGCTTTCCAAGAGCGCTTTTGCTGCTGACAGCCCTGCAAGCCCAGCACCGATAATTACTATTCGAGGCTGTCGTTTTCTCCGTAGGCCACTACTAAGAGGATCATCCGTGCTGTCTCCAGATATTTCACAACTTTGCATGCCGTCCAAGCTCTCTTTCTAAGGAACCTATGGAAAAAGCAAACAAGCGAGTTTAGGGATCTCGGCTCAAACTTCTCTGCAGTTAAAAATCCTAAGGAAGGGGTTGTTTTTTTAAAAAAAAAAAAAAAAAGTCCAGCAGATAAGAAAGAAAACTTGTGAACTAGACCCAGTCTTGAAAATGGGACGCATAGGAAGGATAACTGAGGTCAAATTGGGATGCAACAACTTTTTGGCCTGGAGCACGCACCAGTACTGGAAGCTCCAGAAATCTCCACCCTCTTGTACCATGTAGATTATTTCCAGAGAAGTCAAAGGATTTTCAAACTCCCATCTCTTTATATAACCACCAAAAGTAGCAATTTTGTGGTGGAGACTTTAATATAAAAAAATACATATAAAACCACATGCTCAGTGCCGACAAGCTCCACAACACAGCGATGAAGCTTTGCTTTGCCTCTGTGGCAACCACAAAACTTCAGATCATGTAACTATGGGACTAGGTAAAGAGGATTTAGCTCAAAGCATGGAGATCAGATATCAAACCAATCAGTACAGAAATAGTACAGACGGAAAAATGTTTCAACTGATGAAAGTCAACAAGGGCCAGTCGAAAAATTTGCAGCCACGTGATGCAGCCCCTGGAGCCAACACTGTCCTGCCACATCAAGATCAGCCTCAGACTTTGATGAAGAGAGATTCAAAACTCATACCAGCCCTGACTAGTCCAATTCTACCTCCACCCACTCAATGCATCCAACTGCTCCCCCAAGCAGCATCCTATTTTTCTTTGCAAACTCCTAGAAGGCATCTTTTTAACTGTGTATACCCTTAAGTTCTTGGGTTCCATCACCTTATTTTAGTACACAGCTTGAGTCCACGGTTAAGGTTAAACCTTAACCACGGATACAGCCTGAGTCCATGGTTAAGGTTAAACCAGGGATCACCAGTGTAGGATGTCTTTATAAATGAATGTCAACATCTAGTCATCTGGTTCTGGGTAGGTTCACACCTGCCCTCAAGAGCATGAAGAACAGAGTATAGAGACCCATACTCCACCAGGCCCAAGAAGTTGTCAGTCCTGACTTGCAAAGGATGAACACATAGCCCAGGATTCATCAGCCCTTGAATCAGCTGGTGCCCACCGATTTGGATAAAGCACCCGTGTAATTCCCAGCCTTACCGTCCTCCCCACCCGACACTTACTGAACACAGAGAAACCCAGGGAGCTCATATGCTGCCTCTACCTGTTGCCAAGCTGCTAAATAAACTTCTGTGTTCTTCCCCAACTCACCCAACACTTGGCCAGTGTCAAAGACTCCTGTTTCTCCCTTGCATCATGAGCAGAAGAGTCAAACCTTTGTGCTTAAGACACTGCAGAACTATTGTAGTGTATGATACGTGTACTCATGAAGTGCAAAGCAACAGTGGTTTCATTTTGAGAGTCCTTTTTCCTCCAGGATCTTAAAGCATTTATGCTTGTTGGCCAAGCATCTCCTGGTCTCTGTAATAGAGGTGACACCAGACTGCACTCAGTAGTGGTTTAAGCAGTGGTATAAAAAGTGAAGTGGTCCTACTGGAGCTCTTGACAACTGCTTTGAAAATGTTTAGTTTCAACTGGAACAACTTCAGCTCAATCCACCCTTATCTAGGCTCACCTGCAAGAGAGATAAGCACAGTGCCTGTAACAAACTCCACTTCTGCCAAGGTGGCTTATTCAAACTGCCACTGAACAACGGAATCAGTGACACTGAGCCAGCTCTGCTGCAGCCACGCTAAAAACATCTACATGCAATTACATCAATCATCTCATGGTTTTCATCTCCTGACCAACAGATCTCAGCTAGCAGATATTTGTCACAGGGAGCCAGACATTGTGTTTGAGTTATTTCCAAGATGAAGTCAAGTATGTGTGCAAAGCATCTGATGCTTTCTAGTCCATGGAGAGAGTCACGAAACATGGTCATCTGACAAGCAGAAGCCAAAACCAGGCACTGAACTTACTTTTGAGCAAGCTGGATTCAAAAGCAGTACAACAGTTTGAAAAAGTAGCAGTGAGGAAATTTTTCCCTGTTCCACAAGAAACAATAAAGATCTGGAGAAGGCAGAGTGGGGAGGATGCAAAGCTCCTTCCCTACAGCAGCTGGTGAGATGGCTCCATTTTCTAGTTGCAGACACCTCAGGACTTGTCTTGACTCGACTGTAATGTTGGTTCATTCCCCTTGCAGACTTTCCTCATCTGGGAGAGGAGTGTTTTGTTCTTCTCTATCTTAATCCACTCCAAACGTGGATTTTCAGAATGGATTTTCCCAGGTATGGAAGCCTCCCTCAGGAGTTAGTCCGGAGCTGCTCCATGATGTGTAGGTAAAATCCTCACTAGTCAAGAGGCTGATACAAAAGATGAGACCACTCCTCAAGAGACTCACACAAACACGCCACAGACAGAGATGAGGGACAACATTCTAGTTAGAAACCCAACCAAGAAAAGGAAGCATTACTTTATTTACCAGTGCTCAACAACGGGAAGGAGCTGGGCTTCCTATGAAGAAATATTTTTTTCTGCCATCTTCTCTTGAGGTTGAGTGAAGCCACTACATTTCTTGGGCCCTGTCAATCACTGGTCCTTTACTTACCTCCCCCACCCCCCATATCATTTTAGATTGAAAGTCAATAAATTGACAAGAAGTGAAATTTCTCCAAGTTATTTTAAGATGGGCCCTGAATATTGGGATCTCTGTATTCAGAGCTTCAGGAAAGTCGACCCCTGGGATATGAGGGGAAAAAAAAAAACCATACTGTTACTGAAGGGCACATAAGAACTGCCACAGCAAGTCACATTGAAGAGTCAGATTGGTGTGAAGAGGAAAGACCCTCTTCTGGCAGTGCCACCTTCTACCAGTAAGTCCAATAAGGACATTGTAAGGTAGAGCTAATGTCCAGACCTCTGAGGCTAACAACCCCTGGGACTTCTCCCCCTTGCATTTGCCAACTCTTTTCTGAATCCTTCTGTACTTCTGGCCTTCACAACAACTTTGTGGTGAGGAGCAACGCTGTCTATTAACTTTACGCAAATATTAATGTCCTTTTGGTGGTTTCAAAACCATTTTCCAATGAAAACTGAGGACATCCCCCAGAACTATAAGAAACACTGAACAGTCATTCCCTGTTCACATTCTCCTCAGTGCTAAAGACCTTCCTATATGATCCTAGTCATCTCTTCTTCAGGAAGAAATAAATCTTCATCTGGTTACTCCTTCCTCATTTGTGAGCTATTATAAACCCACAGCTGAAATAACTCTTACTAGAGATGTCTTCAGGATTTATTACAACCCCACAGACATTCTATAGCACTCTCCACTTCTCCCCCAATCTCCAGATAACACTTGGATGCACATATTTCAATTGCCACAGTAAAGAAACATCTTTTCTGCCATCTACATCCTATAGAAATTGAACTGGTTTTGCTCAGTTCTTAAGTACAGCTTTCCTAATCCTGGCTTTGGCAAACTCTTGTGAATTCTGCACATGAAAGCTTCAAGAAAATGTTTTCCCCTCCTGTTTCAGAATTTTAATACTGGATTAGGTGACCTGTCTAGACAGATGAGAAAATAACAGGGTATTTTGTGTGTACAGAATCCTGATTTAGAAACCACCCCTAATTAGTCAACAACCTTTACCATACGATCAGCAGGGGAAGGCAATTAAAATTTAGCAAGAGCTTGGGCTTTCCAACCAGGATACATGCTCCATTGTGAAATGAACAGATGATATAAATATATGAATCCCCACTACACTTTACTTCAGTATCAATTATACACTCTGTTAGGCTCATAAGTAAGACAAGCACATAAAACACGAGCTATTGTGTTTAATGCTCTGCCTTCAATACTTGCTAAGCCACCAGCCAGGGCTTGAGTCAGTGAATATTACTAGGTCCTCTGACACAAAGATAGTTTGGCTTTTTACTTTTTCTTGATTGCCAAAAAGGGTTGTTTCTTTTTTCCTCTTTTTTTTTGTAAATCACAGGGTAAGAAACGTTAGCTGTTGTACAGTGAATCTCTCTGAGGCTGTAATTTTACGTTGTGCCCATCTAAGAGCAGGGGTAGTACTAAATCACAGCTTGACTAACAATAAAATTCCCCCTGCATTGTCTTGCTTATAGCTTTCCTGTAGACAGCTAACAGGCACAAGCTATTCACAATCTTTTTTCTTTTTTAAATCCAAATACACAACTTCCTTCTATCTTAAAAAAATAGCTTTGATCCTCTTACCTCTTGCACTTCTAAATGCTTTACTCATGATACCTGAATCACTCCTTCCTCCAGATCTGCTTCCTCTTCTCAGTCTCTACCTCCATTCTGCCTTTGCCTCCCTAGGTGTCACTACGCTTTGTCCATCCCTTCTCACTACTGTCCATTTCCTTCATTCAAAAAGTTACCTTAAAAAAAAAAAAAATCTCCCTCCCTCCCAAAAAAACCCAACAACACCACAAAACTGAGCTCAGCTGCTGTTTTCCCAGCAGGCAAATCTTTGGGAAATATATTTTCAAAGATGAGCATCATTCTACCAACCCAGAATCATAGGTTTCCATTCCTGGCATTTGTACCCTTCAATCCTATGAGCTCCGCATCCCTTCATCCCTGCTGATTTTAGTTATGCACCCAGCCCTCACTGCTCCCGGCAAAATGACCCTTTTCATTGGCATAGAGATGTCCTGCCAGCTTTCAGCAGGGCTTCACACCAGAGCTATCCTAGCAATAACTTAAAAATCATTTTCAACAGATTCCTTCTCTTCATCCTTTTAATAAAGATACATTCTGGATATATCCCCTTGAACACAGAGTGCCTTCTACTTATTTAAGTTATAGTGGCCCCACAGACAACAGTGACCTAGAAACAGCATGAACGCAAGTGTCACACTGGCCTCCTCTACCTTTAATCCAGCAGCAACAGCAATAAAATTCAAAGGTATGTCCATTTTATGATTTTTCTTCTCATTTTGCCAGTATAACCTTGCAGGTCCCAAAGAAGCAGCCAGAGAATTAGGGCAGTTCACAACTGTCATCCTTATTACAATGATACTCTCTGATCAGGCTATTCTTCTAGGACTCTTAAGAAAAAGGTCACCAAGGCTCCAACAATTTAAAAATACAAAACCAAAATAAACAAAAACATTTCTCAAGGAAATCTGCTATTCTTAGCTCACTCAAATACTCTCGTGGTAGTACTGTCCTAGCTGTGATGACACAAAGACAGGCAAGGCAACATACTGAAAACAAGGCTTGCATGCTTAAAGGCTTGTCTTGGTGGTTGGTTGGGTTTTTTAGTTTGTATTTGCCTTTTTTCCACCAGGATTGGTTAGTCTTAAAAAAATGTGATCTTCCTCTCCCTTCGGGCTTCATCTCACACAGTAGGTTTATACCCACGAGCCATAGCTGTGAGCTCCCAGCACGCCACAGACCACAGTCACCGTCATCCCAGGTGGGACACATCTCACCCCATTTCATCATGTGGGTGTCTCTGCTGCCTGCAGCCTTCCAGGTGATGGAGAGGAGCAATCTCTCCTGATGATCTTTGGCATACCTGTCTTAGGTTGGACAAGCTGAAAGGAAGCTACAGACCAGTTTAAAGCAATCACCTAACCCTTCTGAGCCCTCTTACACTAGTAGATCCCATCCCTGGAAGGGCTGAAGAGTCGGGCTGAGCCAGCGCTGAGGGATCTGGGGAAGTTGGGAACGGTCAGGGGGAGGTTCATGGTTGGGCTGGAGGAGCTGCAAGGGCTTTTCCAACTGAGATGATTCTGTGACTACTGGACCAGAGCACAGCAAGTCCAACCTGAAGCCTCCAGAGACACACACTTGCAGACATGGGGACATCAGCACTCTAATTCATATTACTATAACACACTTACTGATCTAGAAATAGCTTTCCACAGCTAAAATGAAGTTGAGAGGAACTGCACCTCCAGAAGAGGCAGCCAGTGGTTATACTTCCACTTGCTCTTCTGAGACTTCTGCACAAGGACACAGTTTTCCTTCCTAATTGTATTATTTGCCTGAATTTTTTTAGTCCTTCTGTAGAGTGTTGAATTGGCAGTCTTCACATTATCAAGAGTGACAGCCATTCTGGAGGGTGAGAAATGTATCATCAACACAAATTAATTCCCCGCTGACCACACAGACACCACCACAGCTCCAGCATAAACCAACTAATATTTACCAGAATCATTTTATTCCCTCCAGATTTTTAATTGACGGGAATTAAGCATCATCCTTAGTCAGAAACCTGAACAATAATATTGTGTTTGAAAGGAACTCAGATAAAAACAAGACTTCATTTCAATTGAAAGACTAAAAGGAAGCACAAGAAATAAACACATTACTATTTTATTATTATTTTAACTGCAACTATTCAAGATATTATCAAAAGGGCACTACATACACATGTGTTTATAATGCAGGTTTGTCATCGCAGCCTGAAAGTGTTTACAAACAGTGAATACTTGACACCAAAGGATTAAATCAATCCAAGCAGAGACAAAAAGAAATTGTGCAACCAAGAGCAGAAGCTAGGAAAATTCAGAACAGAAATAAGATGTTTATTTTTAACAGTGACACTAATCAGCTGTTGAAACACTTTCCTCTGAAGACAGAAAGGATACTGCTTCAGGCTTTTAAATCAAGATCTCCTAGTCATCCACACTCCAGTTTCACCAGAAGACAGGGCTGTGGTGCTGGGAATGCTCCTGCCTATATATATGATGGAGATCACCAGGACAGATTTGCAAGACAAAACTTTCTGGCCTTTGCACTTCAGGAATCTACCATGACACAGAACTGTATGTCTGTGAGCACATGCATTATTAGCAGTGTTGTACAGATGGGAGTACACACATAGGTAGTTTCCAGTGAAGCCCAAGGAATAGGAATTCCCACAGACCACCCAGGGCAGGGCACCTCCTAGGCCTCAGAAAACAAATCTTAAAAAAAAGCAAACTTTCTGACACAGAATTTCAAAAGCTTTTTTCAATCAATGTAATAACCTCTATAATTTCACCAACTGCATACAGAAGAGTGGTTTGCTGTAAGCACTGTTAGCAGAGCCCATATACAAAAGCTCCACAACAGAAACAAAAGGCAACTCATTTATCAGGTGTAAAGACACTCCAGGGCTGAGGCCATTAATTCATTACACAGTCTAGCACTACTTGTACCGAGCAACTGCATGGCTGTAATGAGTAACCTCTATCTAAGTAACTGCAGTAACTAATTTTTCAGTTATCATCTCTAATGAATCTTTTTGCTAAGCTGAAGGAAAAGTGCTTGGAAGGATTATTCTAGTTGGAGCAATTTTATCTCCTTTAACACCTTTTCAGGCTTCAGAGTCAGGCTGTCCACTGAGCATAGGTCAGGATAGAGCAGATCATACCCAAGTAGATACAAAAATGAAGAGGGAGATTTCTGTGCTGGCCCCAGCCCTGCCTGTCACCAGTGCCTCCCGCCGCTGTTAGCTGTGGTGCTCTGCAGCTCCCAGCACAACAAACAAGCTTTTGTAACCTCTTCTTTTCTGCTTTCATCAGCCTCCACAGAAGCAAGCACATTAATCCTTACTGCCTGTTATTTCAAGATGCTCTTTCCAAGCTCTCCAGGCTGTAAACATGTCAAACTGGAAGATAATGTCTCTTTTTTCCTTCTCCACATACCGTGGCCCCTCCCTCCCCCC
>NW_020799098.1:2710834-2732418 GCF_003259725.1 Athene cunicularia | reverse complement strand
TTTTAACCCAGCTGGTTACACACCACACTCACTCACAATCCTTTTCGGAACCATCTATACCAGCACGGGTTACGTACAGACACCCTTTCAACAGAAGGCAGGAGCATTATTAATTTAACTTAAGTAGTCCACGTCAGTCAGACACACGAATGAAACAAGGCTGGTGTTATAAACTCCCTTTGTACAGGAGTTGAGCAAACACCAACGTGGCAAGGTTGCATCTGCAGCGCAACGGGAGGTTTATTGCATCGGAAGCAGACACACCTTGTTTACTCAGCTACCTGGAGAGCTGCAGGAGCAGGATAATGGTCCACAGCCATCTACGTACATATCAGGGCCCTTCCCAAGCTCATAAACCCGTGTCACTGACAGCATACGCACCAGTGAGATCAAGGTTAACTCAGGTTACGCCTGTACATGCTGGAAACTCACCTCCAAATGCTGGGCTGAAACCACATGGAGAGTGGCATTTCATCATCCTCCTCATGCTCAGGCTTTATCCAGTTCAGTATTTTAGGCTAAACAGGTTTGCGGGCTGGATGTGGGCAGCTGGAACAAGTCACTCAGTCCCAGAGCAGTCCTGCTGCCCTCTTTGGGAGGCAGCTGCCAGGCCTGGGCAGGCAGGAGGTCTTGGCAGAGGAGACCTGTTCTGACAGTGCACAGAACCTGGAAGTGTTGGTCTGAAGCAGCCCCTGAAAGTCTCTGCTCCAAGTAGGATCATCACCAGCACGGTCTCCTCGAATACAGTGTTTTCCAGTAATTGAAACAAGCAAGACGGATCCAAAATCCCTGCTTTTCTCATCAACGTGACTTCATCCACTTGCTTCTCATCGCCTCCTCATGCCTGACCAGAGCCAGGAGACTTAGAGACACTGCACAGAGACACATAAGCCTGAGTGAGCAATTCTTGCTGGACCCGAGGAGGTTTTGAATGGAACATCTCCTTCATCTCTGCAGCACCCTCTCTACTGCATGCCAGACCATCAACACAACCCATTTATCCTGTGTTCCTCACCTTTGCCCATCAGCCCTGGTGACGGAGAGACAACCATGCCCATCTTTCTCACCACAGTGCTACAAGGAAGCCAGACAGTTTTTCCACAAAAAATTAAGCCAGCACTCCTGCTGCAGACGAGCAGCTCGTGTTCTGCCTTATATTTCTACAGGCAGAAGCTGAAACTAAGTGGTTCAATTTCCAGAGAGCTGCTGGAATTTATAGGGGTGGCTGTGAGAGAAAAAAAAAGTTGGAACTGAAGACGAATGCTACATCCACTAAAATCTGCCCATGTAAAAGCCCAAGTCATCAAACGTGGCTGGAGGCGCTGAAAAGGTGCAGTTCAGTAGTGCTGATCTTACATCAGCATCTACGAGCCCCATTTAGAAATTACTGACCCACCCCAACGACTGACGCACAGTGAATGCAGAGCTGGATCAGACATCAAGGAAGGAAACACATTAATAACATACCACGTGTACTCTTAGACAGCAGCACGAACAAAACGCCTCTCGGTTTCACTCCTATGCCAAACCTGCAGCCTTGCACCCAAAACCTCCTTGGCATCGGTTTTCTGAAGGCAGCAGAGACTTTCAGGCTGACTCTGCACTCTTCTTCCTCTGGACACATCCCAAAAGAGACAGAGGGAAATTATAGCACTAACCTTTGCCTGTCCAAGCGCAGGTCTCCTCCAGCCTGAGATGACCTTAGCTGGGCTGCCTGGCTTTTATTCTTGTAACAAAATACTGCAAGCCTTATCTTCATTCACCCCTTTGCTTCCAGAAATCTCACATCCACACATCTCAGGAGACAGAGATGGGGCCATACTGTTTCCTCTTCCCAAGCTGGGAAGAAGCTGCACTTCTTCACTACACACATATACCAGACAATGGACTCCTACTCCTAGCGTGACCACTGATGATCTGTGGGACCCTGGGCAAGCCATTTCACCTATCTGTGTCATGTAAGGATGACTGCCCAGAGCCACCTCTGTAAAATTACTCCACTAATTATGAATGAGCAGCCCAAAGCTGCCAGATCTTAGAGCTGAGGCCATCAGAGCTTATGCAGGCTACAGGCTCCAACCACAGCACTGTGGTCCTACACTGCTGGCCTACAAAAGGAAGCAGAAATGTTTAAGTTCTTCAAGAACAACAAAAAAACTGTTCTGAGAAACAATATTTTTCATAAGCATGATCCAAAACAGCTGTCCCCTTTGCCTCTTCCCACAACACCATCATCCAGGAAAAATGCGGAGGAGACAGAGAGAATAAACTGTCAAATATGACATTTTATAATTATCTCTGAATCAGCAAAGATGGTGGAAAAGGTTCCATGATGAGATCTCCTGATAGCTTAGAGGCACTGGGCACCTCCTTTGCTGCCTGATTTTCTGAGCAGCTTATCCAAAGCTGCGCTACAAGGAAAGACATAGCTAGCTAGCGTCCAGATCTTGAGTGATCAGACCAGCAGCCCACAGAGAGTGGGAAATGGGGACAGAACAGCATCTGTGACAGATAATTCAGTCTTCAAGACAAGAAGAACCAGGAAGCATTGCAAGGAGCCACTGGCTTCCATATCCATCACACACAGACTTTCCTCCCTGATGAGAGACAATTTGCAGAGCTGGCAGGGGAGCAGGCTTGGGCAGACAATTTAAGACAAGAAGCCAGCAAAGATGGAGCAGGCAGGGAGCAGAGCTCACTCCATAAATGTGTGCCACAGTTCTGAAAAGAACCTGTTGAGATGCACACGTGTCACACGGGATTTACACAGCAGTGAGGAATCTGCTGCTGCAGCCAGTGAATCCCACTGGATAATACTCATTTCAGGCAAAGAATCACAGAATTAGAGAATCACCCCGGTTGGAAAAGCCCTTGAAGCTCCTCCAGCCCAACCATTAACCTCACCCTGACCATTCCCAACTCCCCCAAATCCCTCAGCGCTGGCTCAGCCCGACTCTTCAACCCCTCCAGGGATCCCGGGGACTCCCCCCTGCCCTGGGCAGCTTGAGGCCATTCCCTCGGGGCCTGACGCTGGCTCCTTGGCTCCAGAGACTCATCCCCATCTCTCTGCAACCTCCTTTCAGGGAGTTAAAGCATCAGAATGTTTTATCCTGTTACACCCATACCCCTGCACACCAGTGTGCAGCTTGTATCAGCTGCTGCAAGTGTTTCAGTAACACACCAGCAGC
The DNA here is from genome assembly GCF_003259725.1 of Athene cunicularia. Classification (NCBI taxonomy): domain Eukaryota; kingdom Metazoa; phylum Chordata; class Aves; order Strigiformes; family Strigidae; genus Athene; species Athene cunicularia. The sequence goes on along the minus strand of NW_020799098.1, from coordinate 2,729,230 downwards.
TCCCAGAAACATTTGCCCCAGTAAGCCCCTTCCACTCTCCAGTGTCACCAAAAATCTGCTCACTGGGAAAATCTCTGTACTTTTCAACGTTTAGAGGAGATTAAAACCAAAAAAAATGGCTCACTGGATGGTGCTTTTGATCAGGAAACCACTGCACATTTTTACCACTGTGATCCAACTTGTTTTAATGCCTGCAAATATCCCTCGAGTCAAATGAACTTGTTCAAAGCTGATTCACACCAAGGCTACTTTTTAAATTGGGTAGTTGTTGACAAGCAGAATATATTTAACAAGCCCCAAGCATCTTGGCATGCAGTATAAAGATTTCCTATTATGCGTTGGGTTTGGTTTTTTTTAAAGCTAACATATGGGCAGAGCAGGTTGTCTGCCATGGGGCACTTCCATACAGTGCTTGGCACTAACAGAACTGCAAGGATATCCAGAAAATAAACCAAAGAACGTCACGCCAAGAACATTGGGGATGAATCATGCCATTTAAAATCACTGATAAAACACACCATTATGTGTTTTTTAAAACCCTTCTCATCTGAGGGGAAAAAAAAAAAAAAGAAAATTAATCAAAATAATTGGCTGGTCTGTGACTGGTTCTCAAGTGTGTTCCACTGGTTGAAGTGCACCGTGAGAATACAGCAGGCTCAGCCAGCTCTGAGATGCTGGGAAGGGAGCAGGATATAGTGAACAGCTCTTCAAAGCAGCAGTTCTCTGACAGCCTGCTGGAATACGCCTTGGCCAGTGGGTCAGCATCTTGAGTTACAGTGTGGGGATAAAATCAAGGACTACATGATTTCCTCCACCATCAGAAGCTGCCATGGAATACAAGGAGATGGTCACCAGCCCGAGGTGATTCCCAGATAAATGGGCTGTGAGGTCAAAGGCCTTTCAGGAGCACCCAGGGATGGTAAGATGGGTCAGCTACGGTCAGACTGGCTGAGCTTTTAGGACAGTCTTGGAGGCATAAGTCTCTTCTCTTTTTTACTGCAGCTTTTCTGGTCACACAAAGCTGGTTGGCTCGTCTGCAGCTGAGACAATGACTTCCCTGCACCGTGCGGTCTGGGCTATGGAGCTTCTGCCCACGCAGCTTGTAAGATCAGAATGCTGTAATGCTGTGGGTTCGTGTGCCAGATGCTACAGTATTACACAGGACAGTTAAAAGGAGTTTCACAGCAGCAACAAAAAGCACAGCTTCAGCATGTTCCTGCAGAGCTGACGAGCAAATCTAGTAAATCCTCTGCTCTACAAATCCCATGAAGACAGAGCACGTACATGTTGTAGCTGGTATATCAGCACCCTCTTTATTTTGGGAGGTTCCAGAGATGGGTACAAGGGCCCACATACCTCAAAGGCATCTCACATCATCTACTCCATCACACTGACAGCTTACACTGCCAGAACACTCTTCTACTGCATCAAGAGCAACTAGAGAAAATAGGGACACCAGAGTGGTATTCAACCTGCTGCAGGGAATGGGATATTCCTATCTTAAGCCTGGTGATAGAAATCCTGATCCAGCCACAAATCTTTAACACCTGCAGTAGAAATCACTATGCTTCCACATCCTATAGACCATCGGGGACCATTCAACACCATGAGCTGGCCAGAACCTAAACCAGTACAGCAAGATGCAGTTTGGCTGTGCTAGCCTCAGACAACACGGAAGGTTAATTGCTCAGAACAGAGCTGTTGAGCTAACCAGGACAAGAAACAACCAGACCCAAACTGGTCTGCTTTTTCCTGTGTCTCTACAAGCTGGCCAAGCCCTGGTTGACCACATGGTAGGAATCTTCCCCTTATTTCCAGCTCCTCAATCATATTCAGTATAGGGACGTATTTGCTACTGCTAAATTTCTTGTGAAAGCAAAGCTTGGTGTTTCAGGACTGTAAAAGGGAGGAGTAGGACAGTAAACTACAAGGGGAAAAAAAAGAGGTTACAAACTAAAAACAGTGGCATAATGGATCAGAACACTGCTGCAAACAAGTTTCCCGCAGAACTTGTATTCTGACTGCCAAGAAGAGCTGTACCCTATCCCATCTGCATAACCCTGCGATCTTATCTTCACTACCCTCCTTCTCTCTCCAATTGTTTGGGAAACTTAATTGATAAAAGCAGCCTTAATTAAATAGGAAACTTGCCTGTGTTTGCACAACTCAGAACACAATGGGGTCTCAGTCAAATAAACACTGGTGTCCATATTACATTTGGGAATTCTCTGTGGTTTGGGGTTTTAAATTCATTGCAGCAAGCTTGAGAGCAAAGTTTCAACAGGAATCTTTTCTTCTCCTCCCATCCTGGGGAATAGGAGAGTGAGACAGGGACTGAATCTGCATGCAGAGAGGCTCAGTACTGGTTCCAACTCAATGTGTACATGAGGATCATTTCAGGACACACCATACGAGACACGCTAGCCCAAAAGCAATTATTTTTTCTCACCACTTCTCAGAACCCAGACCTAACAAACTGCCCTGAAATAGCAGCACAGCTCTCTAAATAGCATTATTCCTTCTTATTTGAAAGCAACACCCACACTGAATCTTTGATTTTAAGTCATCCCCGAGCAGTTACCACATCTTTACCATTCAAGCCACAAGGAAAATCATTAAATGCAACAGAAACACTAGGGGATAAGAAGCAAAATTAGAAAATCCAAACACCACACGGATTTACTCCCACAGCAACTGGATTGACTTCAGGCTGGAAGAAACTAGACGTGACTCCAGGAAAAGTATTGAAGGGACTTCTCCTGGGCTCGTGCTTTGCTGGAACATTAAAGGCAAACCACATGCTCCAGCTTTAAGGCAGCAGACACATAATCAGGGCTGGCTTTAGCACGCAGCAATATACACAGCTTTCTCCATCCTGCTGCCTGCACAAAGACGCTCACGTATCGGACGAGGGCCCAAGGCAGAGGGGGTCAGGTTGGGAAGCACATCCTTAGATCTCAATGAAGTCTGGGTCATAGTTGACAGACGGGCTTTCTGAGATTTTTACCCAGCAGAAGCTTCCCTTGAAGAAGACAGGTGTCCCCATGGTGCCTGAGGTGGGGAGTTTTGCACAGGACAGTAAGAAGTGTTTCAGTACAAAAGCACAGACCTTCTCCTAACTAAACAGTGTCTGCATTCAAGTCATCTAGATAGATCCAGAGGAAATCAGCGACTGCTACAAAAAAACATCTTACACAGGAATGTAGCCCTGCTGTAAAGCAACAGAAGCAATTCACCCTGCTGACTGATTTTCCTCCAGAGTGCTAGGTACAGCGAAACAGAGCAGGAACGGCTCATGAAAGACAATGAAAAAAAGAGTGGGAGAGGAAAGAGATGAAAATACAACAGTAACACTTTTGGCTTTGTTTCCACCTTGTTGCAAACTTCAAAACAAAGCCCGAGGATGAAATTTTGGTTGGAGACTCCAAAAGAAAACCCCCTCCAGTCAACTTCCTGAGGTTACCAAGTACCCTGCAGGCAACTGCAGCCTGGAGTGCCGTGGGATGCACACTAATGATTGATTACCACTTCTGCAAGGTGCCTTTCATTCCTCCTGACACACCTGGACTCAAAAACATTTCTTCTCTGTGACAATCAAGACATCTACTGAAACAAATGGAAGTTTACTTCATATTGCTCCTCTTCAGGAAACCGTGTCTCAAACATCTTTACAGAATAAAGAGAAAACATTGTGCAGAAAGAGAAAAATTAAATAGCACAGGCCGGGAGAAAAAAAAAAAAAAAGATATTTTAGATCTAAGAGATTTTTCACAGAGCAGGAAGACTTGTCATGTGGTAAACAGCAGAAATGGGCAACTGGGACACTTGTGATTTATCTGTTCTTCCACAGCCTTCCCATGTGACTGGGGGTAAAAGAATGACAATCCTATCCATAAGTTGCTAAAAATACAGCACAATTTCAATGTGTTTAGTTGGAAGCTCATTTTATTCAGCACGTCACACTTCATCCTTTCAATACTTCAGCTTCACCATATGTAAAACAGCGTTAGCACCTAGCTGTGCCAAAAAGGCATTTTGATCAGCGCCCTCAAAGAAAAGGAATCAGAGTAAAGTATTAGACACCCCCCAGGACTGAGCTATGCTGAAGTTAGAAGAGATAACAAGCCACTAAATTTCAAATCACTGTTTGCATCCATCCCAGAACTCCATGCTGAAATCCATACAGCTTACAGATAGGCTGGCACGTTGGCAAGAAAAATTTGTCATTTCTAAATTTAGCAGACACTTCAATTATTGTGTGATTCTTCAAAAGCAACAGAGATATAAAGCAGAGTTTGTAGGACGACCATTTAAACTTAAATGAGAGCTCTGCTCACTAAGCAAAGTCTTTTCTTAATTCCCTTCCTGTTTGGACAATTTGATCCACTTTTTTTTTCCACTGCAACCGCAAGGGTCTGTCCTGCAGTGAATGGATAGGCTTTTTTCTGGGATAACTTCCAGGTTAAAGAGAAAGGATTTACACTTGAATGAAACATAGGCTCTGTATTTGGAAAATTTGTTTTGAAAACTTGGGAAGGAAGCAAAGCCTCCTTCATTTAAAAAAAGGACTCAATTAACATTCTCCAACAAGTCTTCCTATCGAAAGAACAGTACTTGCTGGGGGACATGTGATTTGAAACTTGTTCTCCTCGTTCACAATGTCCCTTTCTGAAACACAGGCCAGTGTTTTTTGAGCGACACGAGGATCTTTGCACAGCTTTCCAAAGGGCTGCCTGTCACAGTCAAGGCCTTGGCTCCAGACGTAAGATGTTCTATGACTTAGGCAACTTAAAATAGTGCTTAAAGACCCTAATGAAGACCTAGTGTGACACATTCACTCTGTGAGTGCTGTGGATCCCTCTACAAGGATGGTGCATCCATGCTCAGCCACAACCACAGCATGAATCCTCCCCCAAGAGCTAAGAAGCATCACAAATCTCACCGCCTTGTCTCCTTGAAAACAGAGTTGCACATCTAGTTGTGGTTTTAAAACATTTTGTACAGAAGACACTAATGACCAAGCAAGCAGGTGTTCTGCTTTTGATTCATAAGTTACTGGGTGTGGGTTTGATCTGCAGCAGGCAGCAGCCAGACAGGACCACCATAATGACTCTCTTGGTTTTGAAAAACTGTCAGGGAAGTGCTGGGCATGTCTAGATATTGCCCACGCAGAAGGAGGAAAACAACCTAGGCCATTATTTTTTTTCCAGCTAAAGCTAAAGGGAAAAAAAGGCTACTGACAACTTAATATCCACTTTTATTTCTGAATTCCCTTATCAGCTGCATATGACAGCACATTCTTCACCCTTTAATAAGCATAGGTCGAAGTCTAGCCCGACTCAAAGTTGATGATGGATTGAGTATGGGAGTTTTCTTCAATGCACAGCAGACTGGGATGGGAGATAAAGGTATTATTAGTGCATGTTGTTACAGAAAGCATGCAACCTTCACCTCATTTAACACTTTGGGGAGACCGTCTATAACGGACCACTCTCATTCATTTCTTCTGGATGCCTCAAAGTGAAATCTGACCCAGGCACGCAGTGACAGGAGACAGGAAGGAACAGTTCCCTGTAGCTACTCGCTGTCAGTACCTCAGCTACGGGGGTAGGCATCCTGTGTCCTGAAAACAAGGACACAGACTCTCTCCACAGCCTGTCCTAGTAATTTAGGTGTCGAGATGTGAACTACCCTTTGGAAAAAATACGACTTTCCCTGGCTTTTAGTCCAGACACTAAATCAGGTGTGGATAACTATAAAAACTCTTCTGCATTCAAGAGCTATTCTCTAATTCAACCAAAATAAACTGGTGGTTTGGGAGTTAGCATACACTGAAATGGACCAAAACAGTTACCCCAAAATCTTTTCCCTTCATCCAAAATAAAAGTGATTTAGGGGCTCTGTTATTGAATAAACCTTTCCACGGGAAAGTCAGCGTGCTTTAAATTCACATCCCACCTTGCAGTGGAGTAGTTTCCTCACATGGACAAGTGCCTAACTCTTAACTCTTGCTGGCCACAAAACCACAGATGTCAAGACAAAGTGTCAGAGAATCCTCCAAACCTCCCCTATAAACGAACCGCAAGGTACTTGGCACAGCTGGTAGATGAGCTGTTCAATGATAAACACACTTCACAGAGTTTACATTTGCTTCAGACACTTTAAGATTAAGAGGTCTTTTCTGCCTACCACAGATGTTGGACAGCATGACAAGCTGAAGGTACTTTTTAGATGAGGTAAGCAGGCTATAAATGAAAAGCCCTAGGCACCTCATCTAAGATACAGGGCCAAAAATTAGGCTCAACTTGAGCCCTGTGTCAAAACCCTCCATCGATCCCAAGGGAATTCACAAAACATTTGGACAGAACATGTTTCACAGAGTCACTCTTCCATTATCTTGATCTAAAGATCCCCTTGGCAGATGCATCTTTGATACCCCAAAGCATCTCTTGCACATACCTTCTCCTGAGAATGTAATAGGTGGTGACAACTCATGAAATGTATTCATATCCACAGGTCCTTCAGTAAACAAGCTAGCTGCTAGGAAAATAAACACACTTATTCTACAAGACTTTGTTTTCATTATGCCTCTGAAAGTCAATCCACTCCAGAAGTTTTGAAATGGGTAAATGCAGTAACTGCATCTTCTGAGGAAAGAAAGGGAAGTGTATTTCAATAATCAAATAGCTTCTCTCTATTCTATGTATAGAACTGGTCACACCAAGCCCAAATCCAGGTGTCCCACACACGTGCAGGATGCCTCTCTGTTACATCACATTGGATTTAAAAGTAGGGATGAAGTTATCTTCCATGTTTTATTAAAAGACACCTCAAAAGAGATTTGACCACTAGAAAAACTGTGCTTTTAAAAGCAGAATTGCCTGGCTAGCACAGGCAAAGTCTGAAAGTGTTGCAACTCTCTGCTCTGGGATTCAAATATTAATGAAAATGCTGCAGATATAAGAGCTTTTGCCTCAGAAAGTTCCTGGAAATGAAGTGATGGGGACACAGGACTGTATTTACACAGCGGCTCCACTGCACATATCCTTGTGTCCATTTGTCACCAAGCACATCCTCCCCTCCCTACTTGAAAGCAGATTAACCTTAATATACTTATGTAGTTGTGAAGTGTACTGCCTATTATCCAATTAGACAGGTAACGAGATCTGAGTAACAGCACGTAGGCACAGATAACAGTTGGCTGATATCTGGTACAGATTAGACACGTTCTTTATTTTTCCAGCCCTTGCAGAAAAAGGGTCAGGATTCGTTCAAAGGCTGCTCTGAAGACTGGATTCAGGTAATTGTTTAATTTTGTTTGGGACCCATAAACACAGCGCATTTGTTTCCTCTTGATCTCCTGGAGCTGTGATAGCACAACTGTCCCGTTATGAAACTCCTGATAAATTCGGCATGGCTTGTGCATTTAAACTCTCAGTGTGGACAAGGCCAGATCTCATCCCCTTTAAGGTGCCTTCTAGCTTCAAAAATCTATGGAACAACAGAGCATTAAAAAAATAAAGTATGCCTGTACAGAAGTGATAAGGGTGTTCAGAAATGCAATCTTTATTAGCTCTGACACTGTTCCACATGACATTCCCATAAGATCCAGCTAAGAAAACATGAACTAGATGTAATCACCATCAAATGGCTGCCTGACAACATAGTTCTCTGAGCATAATTACCAAGGGTTTGCTATCTAATCAGGAGGGCACTGGAAAGCGGGTTCAGCCAGGCATAAGATCTGTGCAATATTTTCATTACCAATCTGGATGATATACTGGAATGTATGGCCATAAACCCAACAGATGATTCAGCTGGGAGGATTTGCACACACTATGGTGTACAAGTTTAGTTTTCCAAAAGACCTTGACACACCGGTCCAACATCAACAAGAGAAAATACTTAAGAAAGGGAAATCACAGGTACAAATGCAAAAATGAGGAGCAATTTCATATACAGCAAGACTCCAGAAAAAGCTCTAGCATTTTAGAGGGTCAAGATACAATTGCAAGGTTCAACAACGTCCCACAGCTGCATAAAGGCAAACCTCAGCCTGCAGTGATGATCCAGGGAAAGCACTTAACTACAACTTGCAAAGTTTCGCCCTTAGCTGCTCACTGCTGTGCAGCTAAAATGCTTTTTACAAAAGCAGACCAGGGAGACTCTTATGGAGAACAAAATTAAAAAACACCAGGTATGGGATTAAACTGCATGCATTTAAGCCAGACATGTTCCTAAGAAGAGACTAGTCCAGGCAAGCAGGCAGGCCACAGCCTGAAAGAAGCCTCCTTCTTCCTACATCCAGCAGGAAAAATTCAGAGCTTAGCTCTTCGAACTTTAACACTCTGGCTTTTTTTCCTGTTTAAAAACAAGCTAATGGCCATCAATGTGTATGGAAAGAACGAGAGCCCACTGACTTAACACAGAAAGAGAGACCAGAAACTACTTTTTAGAGACCCATATGCTTTCACTTCACACTCCTCTTCTTCCAGCACACTTCCCCCATAGAAAAGCCTCAGGTAGGTCAGTCTTAACACAACTTTTTCACTGTTTTGAAGTAATTCCCTAATTAGCAGATCTTTTAAAGAGTGATCACCCTAGAGACCCTTAACCTACCCCCACAAATGGGCAGATACAGATTGGGTGGGTGGAACACAAGGTGGTTAAAATTTGGTTGGATCATTGCACTTGAAAGGTAACAGCCAACAGACTGAAGTCTTAACTGGCAACCCTTTGTGAACGGTGTTCCTCAACGAACAGCCAGTACTGACACTAACACTGTTCAACATCTTAATGAACACCCTGGACAATGGGATGAGAACTCCCTCAACAAGTTCAGAGACAACACCATGGTAGGGTGAGCAGTTGATATACTGGAGAGCAGGACTGCCCAGAAAGCTGGAAAAAAGGGCTGAAGGAAGTTGAGAAATCTCATGAAGTTAAGAAATCCAAGAGTCCTGCACCCGAGACAAAAAATACCCACTATCAGCACAAACTGGGGACTAACCGGCTAGAGAGCAGCTCGTCAAAAAAGCACCTAGAGGTCCCTGCAGCTCATCAGAAAAGCACCTAGAGGTCCCTGCACCAACCAAAGCCAGCCACATACTGGGCTGTATTGCGAAGGACAACAGCCAAGAGCTTGGGGAAATGGCTCTTCTCTTCTTGGCACCAAGGAAGCCGCTTCTGAAACACCATCTAATTTAGCTGCACTCCCCAAAAAAGACACTGACAAACTCGACCGAGTTCAGCAGAGCACCACTGAACTTGGAGCAAAAAAATGGTGGTTAGTGGGGGATCTAATTTCTATCTTCAGCTACCTAACTGGGGGGGGTGTGCGTACAAAGAAGATGGAGCCAGACTCTTACTCAATGAGTATGAACAAAAGGACAAGAAACAATGGGCATAACTCGCAGCAAGGGAAATTCTCATCATACAAGAGGAAAATATTCCTCACCACAAGAGCACTAAGCATGGCATCAACCTGCCACACTTGACTAGGAAACGTCCAAAACTTGATCAGAAAAGTTCACAAGACTACCTTTGATTCTGGCCCTGCTTGGAGCAGGTCAAATGACAGAGCTCCAAATGTCCTGTGCAACCTAAATTACAATTCAGTTCTAAGAAAATATTATGAAAAAACACTGAACAAGGGATTTTTTCCAGTAGCCTACAGCACTCTACAACTGTTCAGTAATAACAAGTACTTAAAATTCAAAAGCTGTCAATAAAGTACCTTCCACTTGACTAAAGGTCCCTTTATCTGTAATTAAGGAAGAAAAAGAGGAAGAAAGAAAACACTAGAGCCTTCACTGCTATTTGAAACAGAACGAGAGAAACTGGAGACTCACATTATACAAGTTATCATACAAAAACTGTAAGAAAATGGTGAGGAATTCAAAGAAGATACATACTGATAGTTCAAACAAACAAAAACTAAGACTGCTCCTCCCTACCTGCTCTTCCCACCGCAATAAACACGAGTCGTTGCCAAAAGGTGTTTCAGACCTGTCCAGACCAGCCTTCATTTTGGTATTACCTTCTTCAGTTGTCTCAGGACAAAGGCTCTCTGTAAGCAGACATACCTTTCATACATACTTCCTACTCTCCTCCACTGAAAGGCATAAGAGGTGTTATTAGATCTAGAGAAAATGCCTGCAACAATATCAATACACACATACAAGGCTTTTTCTCCTTCCCCCCGCCCTCCAAAAATGAAGTATTCCACAAAACGAACCACCTGGATACAGTTCATGTGAAACTGCCACCTTCCTCTCAGTATCCTGTAAAACAAACCCCCTAAAACTTGACAAAACAGAGACAATTGCGGCATAGGACAATAAATGCAAACTACAGTGTTTTGTGTAAGGTGGACATCTGTCCACCTAGAAACAGCAAGACCCAAATTTACTTCACCCAGACAGACAAGCAGCCCTCAGATACCTGTCACTGTCACACAACAGCCATTTGGAATAATTTTCCTAAAAGTATAGCAATCAAACAACAATCACCTTCAAGCAAATGCCTAATTGTTCCTTTAATGCTGGCTAGCACGTTCCCCAGTTTACCTTAGTAAGTAATGCTGCTAGTGCTTATCTGCTGCATTTTCTATCAGGTTTTATGGTGGAGTGCTACCTCTCTTCTCAGAATAGACTTCACAGCCACATTTTACCAGCTTTAGAAATGCATGAGTAACTGTATCCTTCACAGTAATAAAGGGATAGTACCTACAAAATCAGATGCACAGAGTGTAACCACTGTGGGGAGGGAGAATAGAAGGTCACTCGTGAACTGCAGCTGAGAGGTCGGATCACTAAAGCACAATTGCCCGAGCTACAACTGACCAAGTCACGGGGCAAGCCTTGGTGAGAGCAGCAGGCAAGGACCCTCACCTTACACCTGAAAGGCACAATTCTGGAACAGTTGGTGAAGATCTGTAGCACATCCATGTGGAAAAGATGACACTTGAGCAAGAAGAGCATGTGCCCTGTTTTTATAGCAGGTAAAAAGTCAAAGCCAAATGAAACCTTCGATGACAAAACACTTTATCTGTGATGCTGTCAAGAAAAAAAAAAAAAAAAAAAAAAAAAAAAAAAAAGAGAAATGCATCTATCCTAGCCTACGTATGAGAGCCAAAATTGTGTTTGTCAGCTCAGAACAAGTAGTGTCCAGGTGAAGCACTGCAGGCAAGTTCTCGGTTCTGCAGCTCAAGAAAAGCACGGCTCAGGCTCAGACATACCCCAAAGTCTGCTGCAGAGAACTGAACAGCTCGCTCTGTACAGAAACAAAAGGGCAAGAGGTCAGCAATTTTCAACTGCAGCACGAGAAATCGAAGTCGGAAACTAGGAAAATCTTGGTAATGGTAAGAACAATGAAAGACTTTAAAGGATCACTCGGGGAGGGTGGGGAAAGTCCATCACTGGAGGCTTTTAACAACTGTGTTGGACAAACATCTGCTGGGAAAGTTTAGATAGATCTGACCGAGTCTTGGGGCAGGAGGTCAGACTGGACAATTTATTAAGGTCTCTTCCGGCCCTGCTGTTCTTTGATTATAACAGAAATATGACAACAAAATGTATCAGCAGCAGCCCCAGGGCAAACAAGTTTCCCTAATATTTTCATAATATGCCAGAGAAATGCTGTGACGTTCTCTGTGCAGCAGCTGCCCACTCCCACAAGGCAACTTCTCCCTCCTTTCCTGGAGAAGCAATAGAGATAACACTATCAGTCTTAAAAGAAGAGGCATGTGAAGAGGATCAGCCTTCCCAATGAGAAGAGCACAGCCTTCCCAATGAGACAGCCCCTCTTGCATCCCACAAAACGGGGACAGTTGTTAACAGGTGCCCATCTGCACTTTTTGCCCCCATTTTGCCTCTGCGTCTCACCCTGTAGTCAGAGAAGCTCTCCTTTTTTTTCCTTTAGACCCTTCTTCTGTTTCTCCCTGGGATATTTTCATGTTTAAGATCTTCAGGGCTGGATCCCTTTCATGTTCTGAGGAAGCCCTGAGCAAAATGTCTGTGCTTCTAACAACAAAAAAGCTTTTGGATCGTCTGCTTAACGTTACAGACTCCCATCTCCCCGCCAGCACTGCCTGTCCCTCTGCTCGGCTGGGAGCCTGGCGTGAGAAATCCCACCTGCATAAACACCTTTAGTACTGACCTTCCAGTCATCCCCAAGATCTGCGACCTTCAGTGCTTCCTACCAGCTTGCCCGTAGAGCAAAGCTGACTTTATGTAGTGCTTTGGTTCCCCTCCATAACGCTCCTCCGGGCCATGCAGCGAGTCCACCAGAGAGTCCTGGATCCCACCCCGAGGGAATCAGGGGATAAAAAGGGTAATGACCCAGCGCTTAACTCTAAAGCCTGTGGTCACATTCAGCCCTTTGTCAAGTTCTCTTCAAAGTCCAAACAGAGGCACCAGATGCTATTGTATAACTGGAGCAATGGTGTGAGCTCCCTATGATTATAAAGGGGACATTTAATTTAGTCTACAGCATTACTGGAAGCACTGTGCTTCTGCAAGCGTTAATTAACAGCACATAGTGTTCCGTGAGATCAGACCATGCAAGCAGCAGAGTGTAAAACTGCAAGCCCCGAAGTACTAACCTTTATCTCAGAGTTAAAGCTTGACCTATCAGCTTCAGCAGCACGAGGGGTTTCGAGGGTTTTGCTTCCTTGTGTGCCCCCCACAACTCCTCCCGGCTCATTCTTGTAAATGCAAAGCCAACCTCCAAGCTCTGTCATGTATATCCACGGAAGCACACAGTGAGCAAGATGACAGAAGTAGTCTGAGGCAGAAATACCCACTCGTGTGTACGTGTGTGCATTTGTGAGTACACCCCAGCACATCTGAGGGCACGGGTTTACAGTCCCAGGAAACGTAGATCTAAGTTTGCACGGTCCTTAAGAAGGGCACCCCTGACTGTGTAGTGCTGACAGCAGCAGTCATGGGGCAGGCCAGGGATTAGATCCAACTGAAAAATAACCCTATAAAAATAAGTAATAATCTGCCAACAGATTATTATTATTATTATTATTATTATTATTATTACTACTATTATTATTATATCTGCCACCTGACGAAGATCCCTCACCTACAGTCATGCCAGAACATGCACAAGAACAGGACCACCCCTTTCACTATAGGTAATGCCTTAAATTTGTGTAAGTCACCCAAAAGACTATGCCCTGATGGGGGTGGAGAATAGTTATGCAAGAGAGGAAACAAGCAGTTGGAGATAGGACAGCACAGGGAAAATATCTTAATGCAGTTTCACTGCTGAAGCCAGTGTCTTGCAAAACGACGCCCCTTCCAGCTACCCAGACTTTCCGAGAGGGTCAAAGATTTTTAGGAGTTCAACCAAAGGATTACCAGACACACTAATGATGCATGTCTTCCTGGCAGATTCCTCTGGGATCGCAACTGTGACTGATTCCAAAACAGAAAATCCTGTTAGAAGAAGGTTGGAGATCAAAGTAGGAGGTTACACCTACATCCTGGAACACGCATGCCCATGGGACAGAAGAATTTTTAATTCAGTTTCAGACTAAATGTCTGTCTGTCCAACAGAAACATTAGGTTAACACACTTATCACACCTGTACAATCTCCCAAAACATTCCCCACCTGCCCTATAAAATGAATTAAAAACAGAATTATAAAGAAACTACTCCCTTCTTATGCAAATCCCAGCTTAAGGATAGGCCGGGACTACCTGCTTATCTTAGCGCAAGGTATTTCCTGGCATTAGCTACAGGGTAGCTTGAGTAGGTACTTCACAACAGAAATGATCCAAATCAAAGCGCTTTTTTTTTTCCTTCTCAAAGCGTGCAAACGTCATCATATCCTGTCTAATATTTCGGTCTTTCCAAGCATGCCAGCAACCTACACTGTTAAATGCCGCTCAGCTAAATCTAGAGGACACACTTAAGGAAAACCTGGCATTAAGCAGAATAATGAAGGATGAAGAAATTAATAACTATACGTCCTTCAGAAATTACCTACCTCCATTTAGTTCTCTACTTCATCAGCCAGTACCACAAATACTCCCTTATTTCTTAAAAGGTAGAACTTTGAACTTAGTAGGTACACACCAAAAAAACCCAGTGGAGTTTAATGAAATTTTCAAGCCATTATAAAGACTCTGCAGCCCTTTAAAGATCTATTGGATAAAAGAAATGCAAGTGACCAAAACTGAAGATTCCCCACAAGCTGAAATCATCTTTATTTACATCAGTTCAGCTCTCCGGGCTCCCCACGGCTGAGAATCTGCCTCACTTACTGCGACCTCCATCTCATCACTGATCTGCTCTGTGGCCTCCAGCTCTCTCCCTCCGGCCTCCTACTCTCAGAAGACAGACAAACATGGTCTGAGAGGGTGATGTGGAAAATGGCTCCAAAGAAACACGCGACAACCAAAGCCCTGTGTAAATCACTGCTCCAGGGCTGCAAAAATCTGTTTCCCTCAGACCCAGCAAGCTTCCAGTCACCATCATTTTGAGTTATCTGAGATCACTAACAATAGCCGTCTTGTTTTACTGAGACTCAGAAGATGGCCTGGTAGTAGAGAACTACCCTGCAGTAGCTCAGAGATCAAACTCCAGTGTGAACAGTAGGGAGAGGCTTTTTGACCCTCTTGCATTACATTCCTACTGATGAGCTTATCTCGCTACCTTCAGAGCAATCCAGGCCTTCCTCAGTGCCAAAACCCTCCCTGCTGCATCCATCCATCCAACCTCACGTCCCCGGCCCCACTATGTCACAAAACAAAAACTCCAGGAGCCACAAAAGACACAAACACCAAAATTGCACTTAAAACGGAGCGCATGATGAAAAATTCACCAACGCAACACCACTTTTTAAAAATCTACTGCATTTAAAGATCCCCAGAGGAAAAAATTACCAATATCTATGCAGTGCACCTCCCAAAGCAAAGGTCTGGTCATGCTGGCAGGTTCAGCCTGAAAACAGGTTTTTAGAAAATCCTCATGCTGCGTTATCCACATCCAGGGTGGGCAGCATAGGGCTCCTGGCCCCTACCCCAGGGTCCCCCAAGGGTGCTGGCTCTGGTACTCAAAGCCTTTTCTTCCCACACAATGAATAAAGAACACGCTGTATATTTTAATGATGTAATGGGCACTCTCTGGTCAGGTGAAGGTAAAGGACAGTGCTATGGGCTCCACAAAGAGCACACACCCTGCACAGCCAAAGAGCAATACCAACTGATGATATCCTACTTGAAGAACAAGACAGTTGCATGTGTCAGGTTTAACCTCAAGAGGCCTTATTACAGGTTGCAGTGGACTCTCAGAAGGTACAAGGAGGAGCTGATCCCCACAGGCTCCTCAAGATAGGTTCACAGCTGGACACAGACACAAACACAGGACCTCAAACTCAGGTTTTCAAAGAGCGACCCTCCAGAGCAGAGCCACACACCACGCGAAACAGCTGCACCACATCAACATGCTCTTTAGGTGCCACAACACACATGGTGTTAAATGGACTCACCACGAAGTTTTATTTTCCAAGTAGTTCAGATTCCCCACCCATGGCATTTCTGGAATCTTTTCTTAAAATAAAAAAGAATCCACAGAAGCGTTAGATTAAAAAAAAAAAAAAAAAAAAAAAAAAAAAAATTTCCATGGTGACGATTATAAACTGAAGTAATATTACTGTGCTTACACCCACGTGCCCTCTACGCAGAGCATGGAATACCTGAACACATCAAACCAAACACATCAACAAGAGCTGAGGTGGCTCGAAAGTTTCATGTTCCCTCCACAGGAGCACAATAAGGGTGATAACATGGTCTGGGAACACCACAAGGTTTTGTGATGTCATTTGTTAAAACTATTCACTTCTTAGGAGTCCATTACACGAGGAATCAGTGGCATTCCGTTTTTTACAGTTATGTTTCTATCCCTTGTCACAGACCTGCTAGCACATCTGGTGTGCAAGAGGATTTGAACCCCAGCTCCCACCAGCCAGGAGAAAGCACCTCACTCGCCAGCCATGGGGGGTTACTATCCCCTTCCCATATCACTGCGGTGCTACAGATTATTTTTTGCACCCAAGCAGAGCAGGATAGATCCTTAAGCCAGATAGTTTAGATGCTCTTGAGAAGGCGGAATTCAAATCCATTCTTCACCCTCTGCATTTCCAAGGGGTGATCTTTACACCTCTTCAATTTTTTATTTACCACTCTGACACAGTATTTTTGCTCACCAACAGAGCTAAAGATATCAGTTATTTAATTTCCATAGACTTGACTTCCTTACATGCAGCAATACCCCTCCAAGCTTCTGAGGCAGAGATGGGCAGGAATCCACTACCTCGTGCAGATGGAGGATTGTAAAAAACCCAAATCATACTCCTTGGCTAAGGTGAAGACTGGTAGAAGAGCACCAGCACACCTTTTAGATCAAAGGGTGCTGTAGGGAGCCCATAAGCCATAGGTGACCTTCTGCTTGTGAGGAATGTCATCAGTTGCATAGAATTTTCTGAACTCTACCTCAACCTCTCCATTTCTACCAAGTCAGCTGAAAATCCCCCACCCCAAGAAAATACTTGTGTTTCAGAGACACCACAGCTAACTTGTGACAGCATTTGGGCACGCTTTGGTGGAAGAGACACAACAGAAACCCCTTTAAGGGAAAAATCAGAGAGGGCTACACAGGAGAACTTTCAGCAACGGCAGAGACAAGGATGGGTGCTCCCAGGACATGTGCAGGGTGTTTGTGGTGTTCCACAAAGCAGTACAGCTCAAGAGCAGCTGCTCCACGGAGCCAAAGGATTGAGAAGGGTAAACGACCACAGCACCCAATATCAGCTGGAATTTTTAGGACTTAACCAAGACCTCTGTGCCTATTTCCACGTATAGTTTCACCAAAATACCACCTAGATGCTCTTCTAAAGCCAAAGATGCCCGGGTAAACATTTGAGCAGCTATGCAATGCTTTGGATCCAGGCACTGAGTCAGAACGAAGACCATCGGGTTTTTTGCCAGCTCAGTAGTCACCCAAATATGTTTCCCAGTCCAGCAACCCACTCCACAATGGGGAGGGAGGGATCCAAGGGAAAGGCAGTACTGTCTTTTTTTAGAGGCAAAGCCAGCTGAAACTATAGACCTTGCTACTCGTTGAAAAACACCGTACATCTGTTCCACAGCAGTGCTATAAAAGATTAGTAAGCGCTGGGCTAACAATCTGGAAAGGGAAAAGGACCTAGGAGAGCAAAACCTTATCACCAAGTCAATAAAACATTTGTAAAAGACTGAAAAAACAGAGCATTCTTGCACAATGCACAGAAGTGCTCGTAGGCTGATTTCTTGTCCTCCACTAAACCTGTCTGGTAACTCCGGGAACAGGACTGCGTCGTACAGGCTAAGGGAAAAGTGGATCAACAGGGTGAGCTAAGGACAGAGCTCTGGACTCGACTCTTATTTGTGCAGGATCACGGAGTGGACACGCATTAGCTGATACATATGGTTTCACTTTTACATAAAGCTTGTGTTTACATCGAATATATCAGGGCAACTACAGCTGGCCCCAGTGCTGGATTGGAGACAGCGTGCCTCCACACCACGCAAAGGGACGAGCAGAGAGCAAGGATCCAGCGGAGCAGCTGTATTTCTGGGGCTGAGGATGTAAACTGCTAAAAAGCTTTGTTTTGAGGTCAGATTCAGTAACTGATAATTGGCTTTGTGCATTTCGCTACCGCACAAAATCCGGGACTAATCCCTCATCGACGGCGGCGATTTAAAAGACGGAGCAATTCTGCAGAAGTCAATGGATTTGACTGAAAACACGAGATCGGTATGAACTGCCAAGCCCCCAGCTATCGTAACAGCTTTGGATAAACAAGAAACACCAAAACGCAAATGAACTGCAAGTCTCCACAGCTCGTAATTTACATCCCGCCTCGCACATCAGATTAGAGCGACTTTCCCACTTAACCTTTATTCTTCGTGGCATCGCCTGGAACGCTGAGGCGGGGGAAGCAGAGGCGCGCGCGGGCGACACGCTGACATAAACACAGAGAGGGGAAAAAAACAAAACAAAACAAAACAAAAACAAACAAAAAACCCACCCAGAAACACCCCAAAACCCCACCGCAACCGCACACATCAGCAGGTGCTCTGCCCTCGGCCGAGCCCCGCGCACCCACCGCGCTGGTCCCTTGCCCCTACCCGCTCCCCAAAAGCGCAGGTAGGGATGAAGCCACCGCCCGCCCGCCCGCCACCTGGGCTCGCTGTGGCACCCAGCGGGGCTTCTCGGGGGGCTGAGGAACGCGGGTCTGCGCGTTTTATGAGGCGATTTCGCCAAGTTGGCCGGGTGGGCTGGGGCGCCGGGGCAGGCCCCTCAGGCGCACACACACCCCCTGCTCCTGTCTCTTATACA
>NW_020799098.1:2682741-2710784 GCF_003259725.1 Athene cunicularia | reverse complement strand
CCTTTGGGCCGGCGGGTGCCTTCCCTCAGGCAGCCGGCAGCCTGCCCGCCTCCAGCAAAACCCACCGAAAACGGCAGCAGCCCGGGGTTAATCTGCCCTCGGCTCTTCCCTCAGGTAGGGGCCGGCACAGGGGATCCCAGCGTTAGCCCGCGGTGCCCCTCAGACACACACCCTGGCTGCGTGGGGGATATACACTCTTAAATACCTCAGGGCACAGAGCCTCGGCCATGCCCGAAGGTGGAGGAAAGCAAAAAATATCTCATTACACTGTAACAAGCTGGGAGATGGCGTTCAGAGCCCTAAAGCAGAGGGCACAGGGCTCTCCTGCTTCTGAATTCGATGCCTTCCGTGCATCTGCGGGGTAAAAGTCTTGCCTCCAAGCAGCGGCCCTGTAAACAGCACATTTTATTAAATCATAGTCTCTTCCCCAAAAAATAGGTTGCAACCAGGAATGAGGAGTGTGTAACTCACGGGATGAGGATCCACCAGTAGACCTGAAACACTCAGGCATCCCCCAGCCGCTGTGGTAAACACTGGCTGAAGGTGATTTTGCAGGTCTGGAGAAAGGACGGAGCCTTGGATGAAAATAGCCGAGTCTGCAAATTGCCTTCAAGCACCTTAAGGTTTTATAAAACACACTCAGCTGCCTGACGGAGGCTCGCACCTGCATGGCTGGGGTAAGGTTGCTTAGCCAGCCGAAACATCTGGAGAAAACAGCAAGAGCAGTGTGGGGTCTGGGCTTCCCAGCTTCAACCAGATATTAAATAATAACTGTGCAAACTTTTCCGTTTCATAGATACAGTGTTGGTGGGCTGCTTTCTTCTAGACCTTGCGTTCCTCTGACTGCCCTTTACTGCTGCTGCCACCACTGGAATAGACACCTGTGAAGCACCTCGCAGTGCCAAGGTGCTGAAGCCGTGATAAGTGTTTGACAATCAGTGTAGGACAATGGGCATCTCATGGCTACACGCTGTGTTTGAAATGTAGTTTCTGAGCCTGCAAGGATGGCTGTGCCTGTCCGGTACACCGCAGGAGCCAGCCAGCACTGCAGGGCCGGGCTGGGCATGGTGGGATGCTAACGGAGAAGAGGCAGCAGCTCTGTCCTCTCACACATGTCCCACAGCCTCAGCACAGGTCTCCACCGAGCCTACAGATGGAAGCAGAGCTTTGCAAATTCAAGGACTTCAGGGAAATGAGCCGTATCCCTGTTTTAACCAGCTATATCTGGAATGAGGAATTGGCAACGAGATTGGTTATGTTGGCTGGAAAGAGCAGCCTTTCCCACCAGACCGGACAGAGTCTGAGATGATGAGGAAATAGGGTCAGGTAGCTCCAAGTCGGACCATCAAACTATCTGGAGGGGATGGAGAGGAAGCCAGGATTTCCTGCCCATAGTCCTCAGCATCTTGCAGAGCAATACCTGCCCCCAGGGCTGCCTCTGATCGAGGCTGCATCTGTTTGTAGCCAAAGAAGAGCCACGGTGAAGAGCAGACTGGTGCTCCCTGTTCCCACAGAGAGGCTGACCCATGAGAGATGCTAGTCATCCAGCAGCTGGGAAAGCTGGTGAGCCAATTCCTACTGAATGGCACTTCTATTTCCTCCATAGCAAATAAACAACCATCCTCCAGGACTGCACTAGCTCTCAGCTCGCTTGGCTGCAATTTGAAGGATTTGAACTAAATCTAGAAAGCTCTGAGTAGCTGGGGTCCCCTGGGCTCTACCCTCTTTCTCCAGTTTAAATTTGGCAACAGAGCCCAGCCAGCTCAGAAGCACTAGGCGTGCTTGCAAGACGTTTTGAGGGTACATAGAAATGCAATTGCCTATGGGAACGTAAAGATGCATTGCAAGCACATGTTTAATACAGTGTTTGATGCATTAAGAATAAGGAATTGACAGATATGGCTGATGTTGGTGCAATACTCTGACAGTAGTTGCAACGAAATTTGCTGAAACCCTAAAATAAGCACTTTTTTTGTGCCTCTGACATTTGTTTTCTTAGCTTGTGGTCTATGAACAGCTGGCCTTCAAGGTAAATCTTTCCTAGGAAGAGCCCATGAACCACAGGTTTGTGAATGAAATACAAAATGAATGATGAAAGTCCAGAGAGTGTAACCCACAAGCTAGGAAGAAAGACTTGATTGTGCAACACACCTGAGAAGACTGCCAAGAGCTGCAAGCCAGAGACATGATCGGTATGAAGAAAGAAAAAGGTATTATTGGCCTGGAAGGTCTCTTTCTGGGAGGGTTGTTGGGGGGTTTTGTACTACAGCAAGATCTCCCCAGACAGACAGAAATATCTCAGGTCTCACGTCCTTCCACACACAAATTCAGATGGGGAAGAGAGTCTAGCAGACTAATCTAGAGACCCCATGGTGGACACAAGGCGGGTGGAAGGGTACCTAGGCACTATATTAAGGGGTACTTCTGGGTTTGGGAGTGTTTGAAGTCTTGTCAAGGGGATCTATCAGATGGATCGATCCTTGCCTTTTTCTGCCAAGCAAAATAATGATATAAAGCCATTAAGCAATTGTGCTCTAGATTCCTATTGACCAACATAATGCTCCTTAAGCAATTGTGCTCTAGATTCCTATTGACCAATATAATGCTCCGTTCCTAGAACTGTCAGGTGAGATGAGGATCAAGCCTGGCATGAAGCTTTTTTTAGGAAAATAAAGATCCAGCTGCCTGGAAAAGAGAGCAGGAGTTGAAATGAAAAATAGGCAGGATTCAGTACCCCTCCATGCTCCAGAACACCACATTCCTGACATTCAGTGTAAAAAGGTTTTGCCTCTTGCCGTTCTCACACAGCGATTTTCATCCTCAGATTTAAAAATGTTGATAAATTGCTGTTATCCACTTGAAATCAGTCATCTTTCAATGCAAAGCCACCTGACCCAAGCCATGGGGTGTGCTATGCTTTACAGATTGCCCACTAAGACTCAGAGTTGGCATTAAGAGCATGCCCGCTGTCAAAAGGCCTCCTTGCATGTCAGAAGTTTGGCACATGCACAGATCTGTGGGGGACCCCTCCCACACTGATGCCTAACAGGACCCTAGTCAAGTTAAAATACAACTCAAAAGCAAATACAAAATATGTAACTTAGAATAGGGGGGGTTGGATTTTCTAACCCAGGAATCGTTGTCATTAGGACACCCGGGTGATGATTTTGGCTCCTGCTCTGGGCTGGGCGATGCGTGATGTGTTCCCCCAAGCAGTGCACTAAGTAGAGTTTGGAAATACCTGTGTTTAATTACATTACACAGCTCCAAACAGCCCTGCTGACTTTTCCATCCTCTACGCTGTTTACTAGGGAGAGACTGATCCATTTTACCTGCAAAGTAGACAAAGCAAACTTACCGTGAGGGCTCAGATATAATGCTTTATTATCTTTCCATCCGTACGTAATACGGAATTTCCATGATTCATTCACCCACTTGACGAACACTCAAATAGTCAAACAAAAACATACATTCCCAGGAGAAAAAGCAAAACCACATCCGGTGCAGGAGAGAGAAACATTCTGACATAAATACAAAATCCCACTGGAAGTTTTATCTGAAGCAAGACCACTGATCATAAACACAACAGGGAAGGGCAAAGATCAAACAGTATTGCTTCTTGTGAATGTTTTTCCCCTTTTCCTCACAATCCCCTGACAATAAGTCAATAAAAGGTTTTCCCGAGACTACAAAGGGAATCTGAAAACCCAGCAGCCTCACTTTGAAAGAATATTCAGGCTACAGGCAGTTTCAAAAGTCACTTCAGAGAGTCCGCCCTTTGCTAAAAAGCCTTGTGTCCTTCCAGTCATTCCAGCGTAACTGCCATAATTCATAAGAATGAGTAATAGCGACGTTTTCTACGCAGTCATCATTTGACAAGCTGTCTAAGCGACAGGGAGATCTATCATAAATATTTCCATGTGATGATAAACAATCTAGACAGGGAACAACCATCCATCTCACCTTTATGGTTAGAAAAAAAAAAAATGAACCCAGGTGAGGAGGACAACTCCTGAAAGTCCCCTCACAGGTGTTTTCTTCCTTATTCCCTTCTAGGAAGGTGATTTCCAGAACGATCCAGCTCAAATAATTTTATCTTCTAATATCCTGAGAGCTACAGGCTTTAACACTTTCCTGCATGGATTCCTGGAAGGATATAGCTGTTGAGAAAAGTATCCAATCTCAACAACAACAAAAAAATATCTACCTGTGGAAGATCTATTGCAATCCTTGATAAATTGTTGTAGCAAGCATGCACCCTGAATGCTTGAAACATGTCACGATTTCTAGCTTGTATCTGTCAAGCTTCAAATTCCAAATACTTGTTTTTACCGCAACCTTCTCTCTACTAAATTTAAAAATCCTTCATGATTCCCCTTCTGCAAGTCCCCGTAGCTGAAGTACCCCTTTAGTTTCATTTGGAGGGGAAAAATTGGAAATATTTTCCCTGGGACACAGGCAGAAAGCAAGCTAAAAGGTGGCACTGTCCAATACACACACCCATCTGCGGGCAGGCCAGGGGTTGTGCTGTCCCACAGCCGGGATATCTCTTGATGCCTTGTACACAGTCTCTGGCTCATTGAGGAAGAAGCTTGGACAACTGTGATGCCTTACATGGGCTGCACGAGTGCAGCACGACTCTCGAATATACAGTGGCAAAAACCTGAGTCAGTACAGCCCAAGCTGCTGTCTGTCTGTCCTGGAAAAAGAAAGTGCATGGGAGATAAATCCTTCCTAGAGCTTCAGTCCCCACCATCATCAGGTGAGAAAGACCATTGAAGCGTAGATCCTGACTTCGGCATGTCATGCTTTTATTACACACTCTTTCTCACAGAATCACAGAATCATCTACATTGGAAAAGACCTTGAAGATCATCCAGTCCAACCACTGAGAGTTCCCAACTACACCAGATCCCTCAGTGCTACATTAACTCTACACTTAAACCCCTCCAGGGATGGGGACTCCACCACCTCCCTGGGCAGCTGTTCTGCCAATTATCAGGCCTAGCATAAAGGACACAGCCAGCATAAAGATGAACTAATAACCAGACTGTATTTGACACAACAGGGTCAGGACATGGGTGAGCACTGGGGGTACAAACAAGTCAGTCAGATTATACATAATTAACATCAACCCCAGTGATCCCAACACCACCACCACACAACCAGCAATGGGTGGGATAAACAGTGAAATGCAGTCTCCCATAGAAGGGACAGGAGACAACCAGGTCAACCAGCCAAACACATCAGACCAAGGAAGCCCCATCATGAATCCCTACAGAGCCCACGTTTACAAAAGCCAGACCTGAGTGGAGCCCAGTCCCAGGGAGGCAGGAGGTCCTTCCCCAGCAGGGAACTCTGCACAGGACACCCACCTCACACACAGACACTGCTCTCTCCCTGCCAGGGGTCCCAGCTTTGACCCCTCAGTGGGACACCTGACCTTGGGTTACTCACTGCAGACACCTGGGGCTCGTTCACCCAATGGCTCTGTCTGCAAGGCTGCCGCACCCTGGGGGGAAGCCTAAAGGGAAACTCCCCCCCTTTTGGGAAGGGCTGGAGGAATCACCCAGATGTCAGCCTTAATGTGGGGCTTGGGGTTCAAACCCCAGCATTTCAGCAGCCCATTCCATTACCCAACAACCCGTTCCATAAAGAAATGCTTCCTAATATCTAGCCTAAACCTTCCCTGGCGCAACTTGAGGCCATTCCCTCTTGTCCTATCACTTACTACTTGGTTAAAGAGACTCATCCCCAACTCTCTGTGCCCTCCTGTCGGGTAGTTGTAGAGGGCAATGAGGTCTCCCCTCAGCCTCCTCTTCTCCATACTAAACTCTCCCAGTTCCCTCAGCCATTCCTCATACGACAGGGTTTCCTTGGACCTCGCCACATCTCTCAAAAATACTGGAGAAAGTAATTTTCAGGAGACAACAGGAAAGACAGCAGTACCCCGACCACACCACAAAGCAGATGCCTTGGGGAAAAAAAAAGGCAAAAGAAATAAAGAGTCAGGAAAATGGGGCTGGCAAAGAACAGCAGAGTAACTGTCCCAGGTGAGAGCAAAGGTCTGTCTAGGCCAGTATTCTGCTTCCACACATGGAAGAACAAGACTCACCCCTCTCAGCTCAGAAAATAACTGGGACAGACAGTATCCCATACGGATGATAACTTCATGAGATAGACATGGTTTCTCTGTATTTAATAACACTCTTTGAATTTTGTTTTCATGAGCTTGCCTGCTCTCCCCATGTAAATACTGATGACCCCAGCACCCTGCAGCAAGGACTTCCACCAAGGAACCGTACCAACGATGCATCCTTTCATTTGCTTGGAGCTCTTCATTTGACACCCCCATGTGTTTATATTGGAAGAAGCAGTGAAGGGCTGACTTCTCTGAAAGTCTCCCACTATTTTGTACACCTCTGGTGCATCCTTTGTAAGTTATCCCCAGGAGAGACAGACCTAGCTCACCTAATGTGCCTTCTTTTGAAAGCAGTTATAGACTTATACTCCACTTTGTGGCCAGTTCAGCATAGATTGCATGGAACCTCAGATCACTTAAACTGTTCTGAACACAGAGAACCCAGGAAATGAAACTCCAGCAGGTACAAAGGAACAGGGTTGAATGTTAAAATCTGGGAGGAGGCTTTGGTGATGACAGCAGCGCAGCTCCTGCCTTATCTCACAGCAGGTAGCAGAGGAAAGTGCAGGCAATGGCAACTGCAGTGAGAACAGTGGAAAAATGCAAACCAGTCCTACAAGTCTCATTTTTGATGTCTAGCCTTGGACAGGTGACAGCAGCACTTCCAGCCCGTATATCTCTTTTCCAGCCGGGTTCTCACTGATTCAGATGTTTCCCCTTAAAGTCCAGTGAATGATCCGGAGCGTCCTCCTGCCCCCACCACCGTTTCCATCCCGGTCTCAGCAGCCCCTGCCTCCCCTCCTCTGCCTTTGCTCCGGGCACTGTGATGCCCACAGATGTCTGTTGGCAGGCTGCAGCCCTTCTCGCTGACCAGAACAGCCCTGTTGTTTTGCTGTGCCCCACTGTCTGTCCGTGCCTGTCTCTCAGCTCCTGACGATGCCAGTTTTGCAAGTCACCCGGTACAGAGGCTGTCTTTGTGTTCTGCACGTGTACACTGCCAAGTGCTGTGAGCCATCCTGGTACTGCCTTCCCTAAAAATAGCTTGCCCCACAGATAACCTGCAGTCTTTAAAAAGTCACAGGTCTTCAAGATAAGCCCTCATGTAACCTGCATAAAATGAGAAGCAAAGGCACTCCTGGGGTGAAGAGAAAAGCTCCGAAGAAATAGGCTAAGCAGTATAATAGAAAATACAGCCTCAGTACACCCACAAGAAGCAGAGGAAACTAGTGCCAAGGGGCCCAGGGAGCAAGTATTGTGTATAACCTGCACACAGACATATTGTAACAACTGCTGAGCCACAGGGCCTTCTCTACAGCCTCCAAGTTCTGTGCATGAAGATACAGCACTGCTAGCAAAAGTAAGCCAAAAGAACAACGCTCCATCTAAATAATCTGGAAAAGCACTCAAATTTAACTCCTCCTTTACATAAAGGTACAAATTTTTGAGACAAACTATATCCAGATAGCATTTTACCCTGCCACAACTTGAAACATAGCCATTTACTCTTTCACATTTTATTTTAATGACAGGGGAGTCAAGCAAGCTTGATTGACGGACGGGCTGGTTCCCAGGGAAACATGAGCAACTTATTTCTCCTAAATAGCAAGAAACATGAGCAACTTATTTCTCCTAAATAGCAAGCAGAAATGTTTCCTGTGTTAAACCATGCAGCCTGCTGTGACATTCAGTTCTCTAGGATATAATCCCAAAAGGACAGAATGTGTTTCCCTGGCTCTGAGGTGGGGAAGGAGAAAGGTAGCAGCACACTACAGCTGGTGACAGACACTAGCAGGGATCTGGCACCCAAATCACTTCTGTGGAAACAGGTTCCTTGTCCTAATCCCCAAAGGAAGGGGCAAAACAAGACTTTAACAAAAACTGGTAAATTATCCAGTATTGCTGGAAGAGAAACAGAAGCAGGGAATTGGTAATAGCAAGCAATCAAAATGCTAGGCTGGCTGCCTGTTGTTGTTGAGACACATTAAGAGTGTAAAAATAGCCACAGTGCTTTGGCCCAGGGTCTGTCCAGCTTGGGAAGCTGCTTTGGCAGGTGCAGATAAAGGTGGGAAGGGACTTGGAAAAGAAGATGGAAGCTGAGCATCTTCCTAAAATGCTCTCTGGTAGCATTCAGGGAATCTCAAAACGTGAGATTACCTACACAGAGACCTGTGGAGAACATGTTCCTGCTGCATGTGGCCAAGGATGCTGTTCCCAACCCTGATCACATGCCACGAGGTGCGGTGGCTTTGGTGGCTAAGCTCACTTTGCTTCAAGATAACAAGATTAAAAAAACAGATAAAACCAGTGGCCATGAGCAGGCCCTCAAAGGTGGGTCAAGCATATACGATACTTCTCCCTAAAACTCTCCCTGCCTCCTTCGTGTTCAGGTTAAGGGATGTCCTGAGCCTGATGGAATTCAGCAGATCTCTCTTCCACTTGTCCATTTACCTCTTGAATCTTCTTGTACCCACAGTATCCTTCAGCAAGAGGTTTACAGCTCATCTACCCATTGCATGAGGGCCCACCTCCATGGGTTTGCTTGGAGCCCACATCCCACCAACTTCATTTGCTGGCCGCTGGTCCTTGTAGTGGTTGAGACACAGGACAGTGTTCCCTTGCCACCCCATCCCCAGCACACAGGATTTTTCCAGACATCCTTCATGTGCTCCTTCAGTATCTAGGGCCACATTCTGCTTTCAATATTCAAGTGGTTTTTAAGTGAGCAGGTGATAATTTGGCCTTGGGACAATCTTCTTCCCCCTTGCACAATTTGCTCTTTTGTAAAAAAAAAAAACAAACAACTTTTTTCTTTTTCCTCAGTTGCTTTAGGATTCAGAAGAAAAGAAAAAAGATAATGAAATACAAGTTTTGCACGCCAAAGTTTCCAGGTGCCCAATGTTCTGTCACCGGGACACGGAACAAACAGCCTGCAAACACGATCCACTGCCTTTGTTCTGCCAGCTGGAAACCTCAGGTCACTCTGCACCTAGACATTGCCACGGACCAGAACCTCAGAAGGAGGCAATATTTGACTGAGCAAAATGCTCCCTTCATAGGACAGAGGATACTGAAAAAGGAGCTGGAGGCTTCTACTGACTTGGTGGGGTTTTTTGTTCACGTAGAAACATTTTCTGTGCAAAAGTCTCTGTCCATGCAAGTGACTCAGCTCAACAAACAGCATCAGTGATTCATTACAGTGGCTGGTGACCTGTGTGGTGCTGAGTGTCTCTCTCACCAGGAAACAGCCTTAATAAATGGCATCAGCAGTGTGATTCAGTCAGTAGGACCAGGGACTGCAAGTCTCCCACTTGGGTGCTTGCTCCATATTTCCCTTCCCCAGCCAGATTTTTCTCTCCTGTTTCCTTCAGCCATTAGCTCCCCATGCAAGGACTAGCTCTTGCTGCACATCTAAGTGGTGCTCAGCATGGTAGAACCTCAATCTGGGCTGTAATGCAAACATCGAAGTGACTGCACAGTGAGTTCACTCAAACATCAGAATTCAAAACATTTCCCACAACTTTCCATGAATACACACACAAAAAAAAAAAAAGTTACCAAAAGGAAGTGAAATGGGTCAGCCATCAAAGGTAAAAGATGATCCTTCATGGAATTACTTGCTCACAGATACACATCCCAGGTCATACATCCCAGTCCAGCTCCATTGGAAACCTCTTATCAGGTCATTAAATCAAAATAGGGGACAAGGCAGATTTCTAGTGCAGTCTGAGAAACCATGAGAGAGCATTTAAAATGTCATTCCTATTCTCTGCATTCAGGCCAAATATCTGAATACCCAGCAGCTCTCCAAATCCAGATGTTTCAGGTTTGTCTGAATTTCGCAGATAATTTCCACACAAACAGAGAAAAGTTGTTTCAAATGAAATAACCCTGATCCTACGCAACTTAAATCTTCAAAACTAAGAACTCCTGTTTGATGAAACAAGCACATGAAGCCCAGTCGTCTCCCTACACGTGAAGGGTGTTTTTCACCTTTTGCAATTGCTGTTTTACTTCCAGGCTGCTGTGATATTCCTGCTACTGAGGTGTTGTACCAACCACAGAACAGACCCACCGTTGGAAAAGCTCTTAATTTATAAAAATTTTCAATTTTTTCCTATTCCTTTCCAGATAATTAATCTCATTAAAGTGCATCTCACAACTAAAGACCAGCATGTGGACCAGAAGACTACAGCCCACTACAATCCCATCCAAACACTGCCAGATTTTCTTATCTCCCAGCATCCGTTTTCCCCCTCTGCTGCTCTGTCATATCAGTGTTTACGCAGTTGCACAAGGCAGTGTGATATACAGAAGAAAAAATGCTATATAAACACAAAATTAGGCATAGCTTTAAACTTTTTTCAGCTTGAAGGCCCCTAAAAGCAACTGGAGGATCAGCTCCCTCTTGTGCATAGTTCACCCTGCAGACACGGTCCTACTTGTCTTAGTTACCTTCTGCTGAAACTTTCTGGTCATGTAGGTGGATCGAAGCAAGTCCCTTTAAATCCTTTGTAGTGCTTGCACAAGTTGAAAACAGCTCCTATAAAAAAAAAAAAAAAAAAGTCCTCTCTGTTTGCCAAGCAGTGTGTAGAGATTATGAATCACTAAATGGCAGCCACGTGTCAGCAAAAGTAGCAGGAAGTGTCTTGTGTTTGACCTTTATTTATAGTAGCAAGAGCACTTTGCAGCATATAGTTACGATGATCTAATTATCCTTGCTCACCAAGAAACATCGGATCAATTGCCTGCAAAATAAGTTTTTTCCATTAAAAAAAAAAGAATATCTGACTAACAGTTACTGGTCTGGAGGAACTCTGAGAAAGCCCTTTCAGTCTCTTGCCTTTGTGTGTTTGGAAAGCAGATGACTTCTTTGGTGGTTTTCCTCTGGGATCCTAATGGAAAAGGGGACTCGAAATCATGACCACTTGACAAGCCTGTTGAGTGATCTTTTGGCTCACCTCTCTTGTTCAATATACACCCTTGTTTCACAGAACTGAGCTGCGAGTTTGGGAAGAAATACAGTGCTGAAAGCTCTCCCTGCTGTACACAGGTAATTTGATATGTATGCTTATTTTTTAGTAAATCTCACATATCAGAGAGCGTTACTGAATCAAGACAAAGTACCTCTGGGCTGCTATCCAGTGAGGAGCCTGTAAATGTGTTTGAATTATGCCAGGGTATAAGTGGCATGCCTGCTTCTTCCTCGTATGCAGGAGAGCATTTTGGTACCTTTTCATAGTAAGAGCCAAGTCTAACAGATGTGGTGAGTTAAATTAATGTCTCCCTGCAATAGGAGAGGGTTCTTTATTTCCCCTTGTCCTCTTTGCTCCTGGACAGGGAGATAGTGTTCTGCCAGATCAGGGAGTTAGATCTGCTCTCAGAAGGGAGGAGACCTGTGTGGCCATGGGTAAGGGTGACAGTGAGAAACAAGGCTGAGCTGATCTCCATGTAAGGTCAACATAGCCTAAGCAAATGGCCATTTTTTTTTAGCCTGGGCACCTGAGGGCTGCACCCTGGGTCACACAATGAGGTAGGTGAGAGCTGTCTGTTGGGACACATTAGGAGCACCCCAGCACATCGAGCCACGTGCCAGAAAATGGATCTGTTGTCCATGAGCATATAGATCCCTGCTAATAACAGGGCCACAGTGCCACTATCTCCACTCCCACTTTGCCTAGTGATCAAGGCAACCTCCTGCGTCTGGTACACAGGAAGAGAGCAGGAGGGTAACTAGGGTGATTTTCCCAGAGGAAAGGAGGGTTAGGTGGGATCCTGAAGCATGAGGGTTAGTCCCTTGGGCTACCCAGACCCCTACCCTGATGAGGAAGTGATCACCCTCTTACCTTGAGCCTGAGCCAACACAGAGCCAAGACTGAGCCAGGTTTTGTCCTGTATATACCTACTGAGCCCTGCAGCTAGGTCCCACAGGTCCCAGCTAGCAGCACTTGGAAGAACTAAACCCATGCCAGAGGCCCTTGTATGGCCATACAACACACTACCCATGGCCATACAACACACTACCTTTCTGCAGACCTCTCACCGAGGGTTTCCCCAAGGAGATCGCAGCAGATGGTCTAATTACACTAATGATCACCATGTGCTGGCTTCCCCGTGCCCATCACACTCTTTGGGAGTTCAAACCTGTCAGAAGAAGACAGTGCCAGCCTCCTGCTACTTCATGGTCTTTCTCTGCCCTCCACTGGGATCCTCTCCATGAGCCCCAAGGCAGACATAAGCCAGCATCCCTCACCCGTTCAGAGCCTAGGGTCCATCCTGCGGTGAGCGCTGCTGCAACCATGCTGGGAAACCCTGCTTCTCCTTCAACTTTTTTTAATTAAAGCTCTTCTAATTAGATAGAGGCCTCCATTCTGCTGTAGACATGGGTCAGGGATGCACGAACAGCCTGTTGCTTTCCGTCCACCATTGGATGTCCCTGTCCAGTCAAACCAACTCAGCAAGAAACTGAATGCTTGGTGGCCAAATGCCACCGACACCTAAGTTAGTTGGTGGCCACTCCCAGAGGTGACATGTATCAGCAGGATCAGGCCTTTAATCATACTGTCCTTCGTAGATTCCCATTGTCCCCCCCAAATTCCTTTGTGGCTTTTTCCTGCACATCTCCTTCCCCTTTGCCTGTTTTAAACGTGCTGATCCCCATGTTTTGTTCTCCAGAACAAGGCTTGGGCCATCACAGAGATCCAGTCGCTACTCAGCACGCTCAGCTCTTCTCTGGAAATCCTTTCCCCATGTCCACAGCAGTGCACTGGAGGGAGTCACCTCGGTGACTGTCTCCAAACAGCCCCAGCACCATCTGGATCTCACCCAGCTCATCTGAATCTCACCCAGCTCATCTGAGGACTCTGACTCCACATCAGGTCTGCACCACAACCACGTTCTGACGTTGGGTTGCTGCAGTAACCATGCTTGACATCATCACCTTTCCCCACATCCACCACTGCCATGCAGGAGGTTGCGAAAGCTTCTTTGGCACTGTCAGGCAGCTGCATATTTTGATGTTGGGGAAGGGACTCCTACTCAAAACCAGGAGCGTGAGGAGCAGATGTGTCGTGTCTCCAGAAGAGCAGGGTCACAGGGCAGTACAATCTGCCTAGCACAGCATTGAACGTGGAGCCATAGAGCAAAACAAACAAGCAAACGAAAGCCCATGGTCCCACAGGGCTGGAGTCTGCTGCCTCCAGCAGCAAAAAGAAGCAGGTGCAGAGCTGGCTTGGCAGCACCAGAATATTCTCCAAAGATATCCCTGGCTGTCTGCACAGCCTAAAACTCAGTTAAATGCCATGTTTGTGGGGAAGAGGAGGAAGGACTGACTTATGGCTTTCAAATGTGTGAGCTGGTTACTCCTAGAGCCTTCCTGCAATCCCTTGAGGAGCACATGAATTTTCAAGCAGGAATGTTTGTTTCCACAGCACAGGCTTCTGGCTAGCTAAGCCAGGAGTGCTTCATTCACATGAAACATTAACTTCTCCTCCTTTTGTAAAGCTGCAGAACCTCAGAGGGCTTTGGAAGCCAGTGCAGGATCTGGAGGGCAGCTTCATGGGCAGTTACCACCAGGTCTCTGCTCCACTGCACAACATCCAGAGGGGAAAGAGAAGGGACCCAGCCTAACTCTCAGTCAGGGAGAGCTACTACGGGCCCCACACAGGAGGCAAAAGAGAGACAACCCTGCAGATTCCTTCTTCCAGCCATGAATAGACTGTGGACTTTCCCTAGCCCTTTCAGACTCACCCTGCAGGGACAGAAGGAGAAGGGGCGCAAGAACATGTAGTTTGATAGGCAACAGAGCTGATAATGCCCAGTGACTCCTCATGGATTTGTGCCTTGTGGTCAGACTCTGGTACAAGTTGACTGCAAATTTGTAAAAGCTTTTTCTCTGACTCTTTTGCCATGAAATCTGGTGAAAGTTGGTCAAATGCTTCAAGAGAAGATGAAGTAGAGAAGGGCACAGATGAAATCAGTCCTCCCTTCCATACATATGTAAAGTGTGATGACAGATGTTTCCTTAGGAGACCAAGATAAAGCTATTTCCATGGCAGACATCCATGGAAACAAGCTCAGTAGAGACAAGGGAGCAGGGACAGAAAGCCAGAGCCTTTAGCCAAGAGTGACAGGTTAGTCAGGTCTGGGATGAGGTTACACCCAAGAGACGGGATGGACAGCATGACACAGTCACGTTTCTCAACACCACCCCACTTCCAGGCCTGCTTCACACCACGCAGACCTAGTCAGGCTGCTTGGGAATTTTCCAGACAAACATTTTTCTCATCAGAACATGCAGATCCATGGAGTGCTGAACATTTCACAGAAAACGCGTTGCGTTCGTTGAACCTCTGATGGAGCACAGGCAGGGAGATGTTTCCACCGGACAAGACAAATTTACATTGGGAACGTGACTGCCATTTCAAGTGATGGTGTGAGGAACTCCTTACAAATCAACTTGTCCATGCTTCCAGGGAGCCAGGCTTGTAGATTAGCAATCAGGATCCCAAGCTGATGATTTGATGAGCTCAAGGCTTCTACAAAAGTCTCTCTTATAGCTCCTAGTCAAATACTGGGATAAGCTTGGCAGTTCCTGGCTCTGGGGTAGCTCATTCCAGGTGCAGTCCCAACTCACATTATCTCCAGGCTGTTGGACTGTCCTTTGGGGAGCCTCACTGTCCCATCAGGGGCATCTACTCCCATCAAGAAGCCATCCAGCTGAATAACCTAAGTCGATCTAAATCTGTTTGGGTTGGTTGAGGTCATTGCTCCTTCTTTTACCCTTAGAAATCCCGGCAGCCACCCTTTGAAACCAGCACAGTTCTTGTCAGCTTGAAATAGCAGCTTTAAAACTGACAAGAATCACACCAGCTGCCATCCTTAGTTCTGGATCCTGGGATCCACATTTGAGTCTGAAAGCACGCAGATTTCACATGGCCTCAGATGAAAATGTTATGAGATTTCCATTTGGAAAGGAAAATACATATTTCTGTAGCCAGTGAGGACATAAATGAAATTTTCCCTTCCAAGAAATTTCTAGTGCTGACTACACTCACACTCTGATAGCCCAGAACCCTTCAAACTCATCTGCTAGCCGTGCCTTTCTATAAGATATATGGTCCCACCAAGATACATTTCTAACACGGTAGAAGTCCACTTTTTCCTGATCTGAGGGCCAAGGATTAGCTAGTCCAGCCAACGATTTCATGGGTACAGATGAAGCAGAGGTGAGAGGACGGTGACCCACAACCATCAGCTGTGTGAAGCCTGAGAAATAATACATTCAAGGTGGTCCATGCACAGAGTCTTTCTCTTCTGCAGAACTGCACCATTTATTGGTCTTGATAGCCCTGATATGCGAAATGGAAAAATTTTTACTCTAGAGCCGCGCCTCGTTTGCTGCAGATATAGTGACCAAGGCAGGAAAAGACAGGTTATTCTCATAGTTTGAAGTCTTTAATGACATTATCAGTGATGTAATAATAGTGACATTACTGAGAAGTCTGCAATCTCAGCTTGCTGTTTTTGGAACGCTTACCATTTCCTTTGCATTGGGGATCATGTTCAATAACACTGTCCTGCAGCGTTTTGACTGCAAACCTCACAAGGAAGCTGAGGCAGGCATATTGAAAAAAACAGCAGAACAATTATGGACAGACACCTCAGTTATGTCTGATAACCCTAACTGACTCTCCAGAAACCAGAGATTCCCAAGGGAGGAAAGGGCCCAGCTCCCTACACCAAAGAAACAGCCATCTCTACCCTGATGTGGAGAGTGGCAGAGGATTTTCATGGGCTTGGAAGAGCATTTGGTGCCAATGGGAGGAGGCTTTTGAGTCTGCAGATTAAAATGTGAGGGATTCATCTGGGGGTGTTGCATATTGCCTTGCAGCCAGAGCAGGCTCGTTGCTTCTCCCATAGGAAGAAGTTGGTGCCTTCCTGCAGGAGAAGTGGACAGAGATGAGACAAAGGAGTGGAGAGTGAGTCCAGGAGAGCCAGGCTCACTCCTCCTGCTGCTGTTGCTGGAAGGGACAGAACTGGCAAGTGAGATGGCAGTCCCTTCCCCTCTCACCCCCTCTCCAAACCACTTAGCTACGGTGCCAGATAAGAGTTCATGCTTGAATAGTCTGCTGACCCAATTACAGGGGCCCAGGAGGGACACAACAACATTTCAGATTTTAGGTTAGTCAGAACAAGAGAACAATGAAAAACTGTAAAGGAACATTAAGGGAGCAGTGGGACAAGAAGTGAAATTCACTGTTCTTTTTGGGATACCCTCCCAGAAGCTCTGACTCACTCTCTCATACTCCGTATTTGCTAATGGATCAGGGACCACTACAGAGGATGGCGTTACGGATAACTCCAGGAGACACAGTAATCAATTCTGAGGTGTGTGTCTACACATACCATCTATATACACATATATTCACATGTCTTAGAATCATTGAACATTTTAGGTTGGAAGGTACCTCTGGAGATCTGTGACCCAACCTCCTGCTCAGAGAAGGGCTAGTCAGCTTGGGTTGCTCAGGGCCTTCTCTAGTTGAGTTTTGAATATCTCCAAGGATAGAGATTCCCCCACCTCTTGATGCCCTGGTTCCATGCTTGACCATGCTTATGGGGAAGAATTGTATGTAATTGGAATTTCCCAAGTTGCAGCTTGTGCCCACTGCATGTTGCCCTTCAAGACATGTTGTCTACCTCCAAAACAAGTCCTCTGTCTTCTCTACACCCTCCCACTAGGTAGCTCTAAACAGCAATAAGGTGCCATCTTGCACTACCTTTTTGTCAGCTGAACAAACCCTGCTCTCTCAGCCTCTCCTTGTATCTCATTCACACCAGCCCCCAACCATCTGGGCTTGCTCCAGTACATCAATCTCTGTCTTTTACCAGGGAGACAAAACCAGGACACAGTAGCTGGATGTGTCTCACAAGTGTTGAAGAGGAGGAAATAATCACTTCCCTCAACCTGCACTCTTCCTATTACAGTGTTATTTGTGGCTTGTCACTGCAAGAGTCACACTGCTGGCTAATGTCCAACTTGCTATCCTCCAAGATCCCCAGGAGATTTTATGCATGTTTTTTTTGTTGGTATTTTGTTTTTTTGATCCATAATACTCATGGCCAGTTTTACATTTATATCCAGATATAGTGTCTATATTGAACTTTAAACCAAAAAAACGGGATGGTTTTTGCTGCTCCCTGGAGAGGGGGTCAGGGACCCTTCCCCTTCTCCTGCTGGAAAATTCCCTTCCCCCTGTCACTGCTCCCTTTGAAAGACAACACACAGAAACCCCCAAACCAAGCCAGGCCAGGCCAGCCAATTACTCTGTTCTCAAACCAGGGCCTTACAGGTCAACTATCCATATGGCCCATCACATTTGTTGAGCATAAGTTCTTTCTCAAGGGCTTAGACCTTACCATTTTACTCTGTAAAACACGGCTGTGGACTTTTTCATTACAAAAGGTCAAATAGATCCTTCACGCCCCTTGAACAAGCTGCAAATGATCTAATTAACTTGGACTATCTGTACTGCCAAAGTCATCCTCTCCAGGAAGCAGTTTCTGGTCTCCAGGCTAAATGCTGTGGGCTCTTGTCTATAATAGACAACCCTGGAATAGACTAACCCCATCTATTCCTTGCCTGGAATAGATTAACCACTCTGAACTGTGCTTGCTGCAAGTCTCTTCTGGGTCTTCTGGTCCTTTTGTGCACAAAATGAAATTACAATTATTTTTTCAGTTCAAAGACCCTGTGAGGGCTGTGTTGCAACCCACCAGAGTGATGTCCAGGGTATGTGTGGAGTGCCCTTGGTCAAAACTGTGGCCATATGGGCATGGCAGATGGTTCAATACATGCTGGGCTAGTGCTGGAGAAGACCCTGTAGGTTTGCCAGAGCCAGTCTACAACTTGAATGCTTTAAGCTGCGATGCCCTAACGAGACAGCAAGGCATATGGAATGAAGTCATAGACTGTGTGCAGCCCCCAAACACAGGATCCTCAGCCCCAGCCTGAGCCCAGCACTGATAAACATGAGCCAGGACAGCACTTCCCCATGGTCAGGTTATTCTGTCAGTTCCCATTATAAGCTGCAGCTCACAGTCACCACCATGCTCGGTTGCTGGTCTCACTCCAGGGACCAGATCTCTACCCCAGGACAGCCTCAGTAGCTACATCTGCTGTTGGGAGATCAGCCCCCAGCCTGCCTGTTCCAAAGGTCCTGGCAATGCACACGTGGGACACACAGGCTCTGCAGGGCACCTGCATGCCATTGCTTGTCCTATCATAGAATCACAGACTGGTTTGGGTTGGAAGGGACCTTAAAGATCACGCAGTCACACCCCCCTGCCCCGGGCAGAGCCACCTTCCACTAGCCCAGGTTGCCCAAAGCCCCGTCCAACCTGGCCTTGAACCCTTCCAGGGAGGGGGCAGCCACAGCTTCTCTGGGCAACCTGGGCCAGGGCCTCATCCCCCTCACAGGGAAGAATTTCTGCTTTAGATCTGATCTAAATCTAACTTCTTTCAGTTTAAAACCCTTCCCCCCTCATCCTATCTCTCCCCCTGATGACGAGTCCCTCCCCCCGTTCCTGCAGCCCCTTTCAGCCCTGGGAGGCCGCTCTAAGGTCTCCCTGGAGCCTTCTCTTCTCCAGCTGAACCCCCCAACTCTCCCAGCCTGTCCTCACAGGGGGGGCTTCAGCCCCCTGAGCATCTCCGTGGCCTCCTCTGGCCCCGCTCCAGCAGGTCCGTGTCCTTCTGCTGTTGGTGCCCCAGAGCTGGACCCAGCCCTGCAGGGGGGTCTCCCAGAGCGGAGCAGAGGGGGAGAATCGCCCCCCTCGCCCTGCTGCCCACACCGCTCGGGGTGCAGCCCAGCACACGGGTGCCTTTCTGTGCTGTGAGTGCACATTGCTGGCTCATGGTCAGTTTTTCATCCACCGAGTCCTTTTCTGCCGGGCTGCTCTCAATATCCCCATGAGGAGTGGAGATACACTTGGTCTGTAGGCAGTTGGGCATCTGCCCCTCACCTCTTCTGCAAGCCAAACCATTCCCTGCCACAATTGCCTTCCTACCCCCAAACATGGCATTTACTTTTCTCCTAAAGCTGGGAAGCCCATGTTACTCAAGGTCAGGCTATTTAAACAGCAGCTGCAGCGTTTGTCTCGCTTTTTTATCAAGGAGACAGTTTCAGCATATACAGCACTTCCTCTTCTGAGACATTTGAGGACTGAGACTGGGACTTTTGGCTGCTGTTTGGGTTCAGCAGCAGAGACAGCAATCCCAGGGGTGAGAAGGTTGAAAGAGAAAAGCCCTCTTCCCACCCCCTCATCTCTTTAGGGACAAACTCAGACCAAAGCAAACAGCCAGCTGCAGGTGAAACACACAGCTTGGACACTGTGAGGAAGACCTTCTCCATACAGACCACAGCTAAAGCAGAAAAGTGGCTCAGCACTGTCTCAAGCACAAGCTTAAGCCCATCCTCTGACCCTGGGTAACATTTAGATTCCATACCTGACTTTCATATGGCTAAAAGTAAGAGAAATTCATCCCAATGGAAAGTTTGCATGTGAGTATGAAATAGTACCTACCAAAAAGTACCATTTCTACTGATTTTTTTATGCTTATTCATCCATTCTGAATCCTTTCTGCTGCCTTCTATAGTAGGAGTTGCTAAGCTTTATATCGGGGCAGCATAAGCCCAAAGGTTCAGGAAAAGGCTGGGAAGGTCAGGAGGGAAAGTCCCACACTTGAACTGAATTTGGCTAGTTAGATCAATAGCTTGGGAGGCTGAATGCTCCCAAAGACCTTCTGGGTCAGCAGAAGGAGCAGAATACACAGCCTGAGCCCACCATGGGCAAGAGAGCAGTCATATAACGTAGGACTGTCTCTGGGAGGCTTTTCCTGGCAGGTATCATAAAATGAAGCAGAATTAGGTCCCTTTGCCCAAAACCGTTTCTAAAGCTGCTGATGAAAATGGAAATGACCACAGAAGGCCAAATCGCACCATCTGCCTTGGCAAAGCCTGGCAGGACTTGGGGTGGCACAGTCTGTCTTCTCACTAAGATGTGAAAACAAATCCTTCTGTGGTCTTTTGAAAGCGAACAAGAGGAAATGACCGTCTTGAGAGGCATGACTGTCCTTCAGCTTCACCTCCGCTCAGCTGAATTTGTGAGGACTCAACATTTTTGCAACGCTGGCCAGACACGCACGTGCACACATACACACACGCAATCACACACAGATGTCTACATCCTCCCAAGGGCCCAGATCTCACTTAGGCACCAGAGCAGGCACAGATTTTGAGCACAGTGTGTTGCAAAGGTGAGAACTGCAAACCATGACAGCCTTTGGACCACATTTTCAGAGAATGTCAGAGTCCTTCCCACCTTACACAGACCTCTCTCGTCAGTCTGGTTACATATTTTGATTCCTAATAAGAAAGTGTGGCCCCATCAGAGAAAATGGATTTTTTTTTTTTTCAAACATTCAGCTTAAGATATCCTGCCTGAGCATTGACCAAGCAGCACATCTAAACTGGACTGAACTCAAGGGATGGTTTAACTCATTATAAGAGAGTACATTAAACCTCAGGTGCCTCCTTAGGGCAACTTGGCCAGACATGTTATACACGCTGAAAAGAAGCCAAGTTATGAGTAGAGTGCTGGATCCTGACTCCCAAGTCCTCTGTTCATGGCATTCACCTCCTGATAAAGCAGAAAAACCTCCAGTCTAAGAGTATTTCATGTTACCTGGTGAAACTTGCACTTGGGCACCTCTGCATACAGGGTCAACCCTCCTGATATCTCAGCTTTAAAATATAGTTTGTTGCAGTATGCAGGTATTCCCAATTTCCATCTGGTTTTAGACAGCTCGGTATGTGTCCCATGAACTTCACACCTCTGAATCCCAGTAATGTCCTTTAGCTCATAACAGGCTAATTGATGCTGCGTTTGCAGTGAGCAGCTCCCACACTAGCCCTGCCTCGAAGGTAATGGCTTGGGAACTCACAGGGGTTTCTGATCTAAGCAGAAGAGAGGTTTGGGTAGAAATGTTTCCTTTTAGCTGTTGATAAGGTAAATAATATGAAGGCAACCACTGAGTCAAAGTGTTTCATTGTCAGCCCACGGGACAGGAGGTCTCCACTGACCTGTGTCCCAGTGGAGTACTTGGGACTGGCCTCTAGATGTGAGAACCACCACCTTTGATGCTCCTCAGCTGTGGCCTCCCTGATGATACTCAGAGGCGGCACAGAGACTCACTGCCCCCGATGGCATTATGTTGCTTGGTGTGTCTTCTTGGGGTCCAAATTTCAGCCTGTCTTTTGTACCTTCACCTCCAGCCTTCAGACCCTCCAGCTGCAAATCTGTCAGAGTTGGCTGGTTAATTATCCTTGTGACTTGTGTCTTACCTTGTGGACAAAGTAATCTCTCGGTTTTGGCTCTGAACAGGGCAGGAGTTGTCAGCCAGGGGCACACCTCAGCTTGTCTCAGGCTACCTCTGGCATGAAATGTCCTCCTTGGTTCTGCAGAGGGAAGCCAGATGGGGAGGCTGATGTTAATTTGCAGCTGCAGCAAAGCAGAGACTCGTAGCCATCAAAACAGAGTGCCAGCACCGTGACTTCCCTCTTCCCTTGTGATCTGTGGGAAACGGGAGGAGAGCCAGGCTCTGCATGGGGAAACTCAACAGCCTGGGGCTTCCCAGGCACAGGCGCCTCTTTCTTTGCCTCGATAAGTCACCCACTGGTAGCTGAAGGGAACGTGCCAAGCCTTTAAATGTCAAAAAGTTGAACTGAGCTAGCATGGACCGCAGACCATCCCTGCTGCTTCCTCTGTGTTCCCCGCTGAGAAGCCAGTTTTACAAGGAAACAAAAACCTACCTCAAGCCCCCATTCTTCTTGACTGAAGCACGAGTCCCGCTTCAAGACACTTGAAGCCAGAGATCACAACCACCTGCCTTCAAAACCAGCACGCTTGCTTATGGCATTGCGCAAGCACCAACATGCGTTAAGTCTGTGGCTTCACAGCACCAAGTCTTTGCAGAAAAACCTGCTGAAGGTATTGCTGCCTGCTTCATCCCTCCCCACCCATCATCGCATACGGCAACTGCCTCGTCCTCTCAGCTGCAACCACCACAGCTTTCAAAACAACCACACTGGCTGTTGTTGTTGTTGAACTATTTTTCAGGTGGATCACCTCCCATGACTGCATCCTGCCTGACTGTACAGTCAATAGACAGACAGAAGATGTCATAGATAAAACTGGGGATGGGCACTGGGAAGGGGGTGCATATTTATATTTTACTAGTACTGAGGCACTCAGGCTAAGCAGACACGAGGGCAGGCAAGTGCCTTCAGGTCCCAAAGGTGCTTCATGATATGCCCAATGCTGGTCCACACGAGGTTGGGGAAAAGGCAACAAGAGCTTCTCTTATGTGCCTCAGCTAGAAAACAAGTACTTGCTCAAAACTACAAATAGAGAAATTATAAAGCTTGGTCTCAGCCTTGCTGAGGTTACCCTTGTGGATTAGGATCAGGAAAACAATGAAATATTCATCATAACCAGCCTTGTTGCAGGAGACCTATAGTTATAGACCTATCTATGCCATGATGGTTTCCTTTGAATCTTGGAGTTCCCCTGTAAAGGGTCCACGGCTGATCTGCTGATACAGGTTAAAGAAACACTTTGACTTGGTATTAGAA
This sequence comes from Athene cunicularia, assembly GCF_003259725.1. Lineage (NCBI taxonomy): Eukaryota > Metazoa > Chordata > Aves > Strigiformes > Strigidae > Athene > Athene cunicularia. The sequence continues at coordinate 2,687,951 of NW_020799098.1, read as the reverse complement.
GGTTTGGAGAGCATGGTGAGCAGGGAATATTAAACACACAAGGATGGCACAGTTTCTAAACCATTCGATGTATAGTCTTGGTGGAGGTGACAAAGCCTCTGGCTTAGTAATTAATCTTAGCATCATATCCACCAGAAGACAGGAGAAACTCCCTTAGCATACCACCAAAACTCCTGCAGCATCCTCACAAGTCCTGAGACCTAAAAAATAATGGGAACCCAACTTACCATCAGGTACTCAGGTAGAAAAATGTGGAACCATCAGAATAGCCATCAAGGTCCATTTATCCCAGTGACTTGTCTTTGGCCATGGCCAAGAGTGGATGTCTAGAGAAGAGTGTCAGAATGCAGCAAATAGTTTGAGATGCTTCCTCAAAATATCCAGTCAGCTTTCAACAATTTGTGGCTTCCTGTGCCATAGAGATTGTTTTCATATTTAAATACCCATAGAAAATTTTACTTCCATGAATTTATCTAGTTGTTTTATGAACCCCCATCAATTTCCAACATCCGCAATATCCTGTTGCAAGGAGTTCCACAGTTTAATTATATACTGGAAGAAGAACTACCTCCTCTTGTTTGCTTTGGACTTGCAATTTCTGGTTTCATCTGATGTCCTGTAATTCTTGTCTAGATAGAGATGGCAAACATACTCTCCCTCTCCACCCTTCCCACACCATTCAGCGATTTACAGTCCTCTGTCATAACCCTTCTCATGTCTCCCAGCCTGATGAGACCTCACCTCTGTGATAGCCACTACAGAGTTTTGAGCATCTTGGTGACCTGAGTCTTTTGCAACTTCACTTTGCAATCACTTGCCTTTTGAGGCCAGGGAAGCATCTCTCAGATGTTCCCTAAAAGAGACCACGAGCAAGCTGAGGCCCCTTCCTGGGAGGGTGCGTATATCCCATACAGGCTCAAAACAAAGGGGCTGCCAAACACGTGAACATGGAAGCCCATCAAGCCAAAGCAGCTATAACAGCTCTAGGAGCACATTTCTTCTTGCTTCACTGAGGAGATGGGAGTCAGCACGCAGTGTTTGCAGAGGGTCTTGGAGGGCTGTATTTTTCAAAAGGGAAGAAAGATGCAAGTATTTTTATACTAGACTCCAGGGATACTGGAGGGGAGAAAAACAGCAGAGGGGATTTTAATTTCTCCAGGGTGATTTCCCTAAATGATGGCTGACATGGTCTCTGCAGAGATCTGTGAGCAGTGGCATCCTCCATGAACCTCTCTCCCTGTTCCCTTTCTGTCCGTGTTAGCACAGGTGCTGGGCAAACTGTCTCCAGCACCCGCATTGCTAAGGAAGCAATGACTTCACTACTCAGAGCAGGGCAGAACAGATCTCACGTGTGCTTCACTGGGCAAATATTCATGTCTGCCTGATGTTTGCAAAGTCAGCAGAGATAAGAACCAGCCCCAGAGGGCCAGGCTCATTTTACAAACACAAGAAACCGCTAACAGCCAAGGCAGGAGGCCCCTGGGAAGAGTGGCTGAGCATGTTGATCCCAATCCGCAGCCTGGGAAGGTGAGAAGTGTAAGAGGACTTGTCAAGTATTTTCTGCTCCTGAGCACAGAAATTACAAACTTGCAGAGCTGGTGTGAGACCGTTTCGCCCCTCTCCTTGCTTCTTTGTTACTATCAGAACATGTAAAGAGGTGACCAGAGCACTGAACTGCAATGTGTTCAGGGGTGCACAAACCCGGACAGCCCTTCCTATGAACACAGCTAAGCCTTTAAGAGGCTCAAACGGAACTACAAAGTCACCAGCAGATCCTGTTTGAGACCAGCTGGTGTTGGCTGGCAATAACAGCCTGCCTGCCATGCAAACATCCGTCTGTCTCCCCAACACCTACATGTCCTTTCTAGACAGCGTCCCACAGCTTTGTCTGTCTGGGACACCCCAGGGAACCAGACTCATTTCTGTTGATATCACAACTCCAGCAAAAGAGATGCTTAAATTAGAGACACTTCATAATTCCGTGTTCTTTCAAATTCCTGTTCATTCAAAACCCTGTAAGTCCAGGACTCAAGTACATATGGTCATAGACCATTAGTAGACACCAACATGAACAAAAGCAAGTTTAAAGGAAAAAAGACAATGCTGGGTCTTCCCAAGCCTTCCATTTTGTAGCCATCATGGCACGGGAGATCTGTGAAGGAGAACAAGGATGTTTAAAGGAAATTCTCCCCAACTGTGCTTGCAGGGACAGTGCAGGAGAGAGCATAGAGGCACATGTCTGGAAACAGAATGAGAAGGCTGCTGGCACCATGGGCTGAACAGAAGCAGGGGTCAGACACTCGGTACAGAAAGGCAGTCGTCAGCCACAGAGCATCCATGTAGTGATGAAGGTACCAGATGCCAAGAGCCGTGGATGAGCCCCGTAGCTGTGCAGAGGGGTGGGGAGGACACAGCACAGAAGGCATCAGTAGGATTTTGACACAGCACAAGTTTCGGGGGCTGGGATAAGTTGTGTGTAATCAGGAGGGGACAAATTCACTGTGTCAGCAGACACAGTGGTGTCCTCAGGCTTCAAGAAAAGACACCAAGACATCACAGGAGGAGTGAATTAGCTATGCTGGGCACAACCCAAAATCCATGAGGTCTTGTCACACACAGGCCAAGGTTTTAGTGAAGACATGAGCTGGGTCTTGGCATAGTGTGTGCACAGAAGTGGCAATCAGATCGAGCTGGAAAGGAAATAAAATCCGAGGGATAGTTGTTTCAGATGGGAAAGATTAAAACATGTTTGGGCTGCGAGGAGGAGAACCAGAAGCCAATGGAAGGGTAAGCAAAAAGAGAGCCAAAGCAGACAGGAACATCAGGTGACGGAGCAAGAAGGATGGTGGGGACAGATCTGGGGCAGGAAAGGGGCTGCTAAAGGGAAGAAATGTGCTCTTTTGCCAAAGTCTCCTTGGAAAAGAACAGAGAGCTCCTGTTCAGTGCCAAAATGGGAGGGAGGATGAACAAGGAAATCAGCTTTATCATGAGATATCCCACAGCAGGAGAGCAGAGGAGGGGAAGTGGATGCTGGAAGGTGGCCAAGGCTGGTGGGTTGGCCTGGGGGACCTGCGGCGAGCTGCAGAGAGCCAGGCACTGAGGAGAAAATTTATTTTGCTTCTTTTCAGCAATACCATGCCTTAGCCTAGGGCCACTTCCAGCCAAGGAACTCTGTCCTTCAGGTTATGCAATGTATTCACAGGTAGCAGTACAAGTCCTACCACCGGTACCTGCAATAACGTGAGGGGTGGAGGACTTATTATGTTCTCTGACGATATCGTGGCTTTCAAGAAAACAGTGTTTGCGTTGGCTTGGATGTGAAGTCAGGTCATGATGCAAGCAGATAAAAATTGGAGCTTAGAAAACTGGCATTGCAGCTCTGAGCTGATGGAAATGCTGCATTAGTACCCCTGACTTGAGAGGGTCGGGAGATTCATGATGAATAGCTATCATGTTACTCACAGCCCTGCCTAGGCAACAACCCAACTCTCACACCTTCCCTCTTCTTTCTTCCCAGGTTTCCAAACACCTCTGCTCCTTCTCTGGCACATGATGTGAAAACGACTTGCCTGAACATCAGCCATCAGAGCACACAAAACCTCGTTTGGATCAGAAATGTTGTACCTGGGCAGGTCACATACCCAAAGGCAGAAGTCACTTACCCTGGTGACGTTCCTGAGACTTGCCCCAGGAAGGCACTGTCCCAAAGGCCATCACCAGCTATGACATGGCCACCCTCTAGTGGCCACCACTCCTCTCACAGAGACTCCCCATCTTCTACATGAACATCCACAGCTGACTCCTCCTTGGTAAGAGGTTAACAGGTGCACAAAGAAATCGCTGTGGAAAATCTTGCTCTGCCCTGCCAACTATTTGCAGCAGCACTGTGTCTGCTCACAGTGCAAGAGTTCACCAACTGTATGTTAAAAATGTAGAAGAAACTCTAGAAATTAAGGTACCCACAATGATCACATCAGTTCCTCCTGATTTGCAGTCCAGCAGAATGTTTACCCTAGTCAGCATATAGTACCAGCATTGAAAAGAGACCAGGTAGAGGATCAAATGCTGTTAGTAGGGGAAAAGAGACAAGTGTTGTTTTGGTGCACTTTCTCCCATTTTTTGGTTGTCTTTTTTTTTTTTTTTTTTTTATTTTTTTTTTTTAATATAATATTCTGATTCTTAAACTCCATATGGGTTGAGCTATACGGTCCATAGAGCTATATATGGAGTATGGCTATACGGTCATATGTCAACTTAGGTGGGCATGAACACCCAGGGGAGAGTTTGCTGGGGTGGAAGACACAATGCAGCTACTCAGGGACAAGAGCTCATGTCATTCACTTCGAAAGTTTAATGACCAGATAAAACATTACACCACTGAGAGCTACATTTCTCTTCCTGGAGCCTGTGAGGGAATTTTGGGCAGCCCATGAAACTATACCCACAGCCACTGTGTCCACTTAAAACCCTTCCCCCATGATGCATGTTGGCCCCCAGGACACTGTGAAGGATGCCCAGTGGGGTGCAATTTGAGAACTGCTGGGTTGGAACCAAAGCTAAAGCTGTACCAAATCCACCAGGAAACGAAGTGCAAATGTTTTTGAACAAAATATCCTGCGGTGATACTAAAAAACAAACACATGCTGCTTCTGTCCAAGCAGCCAAAGGAGAACTGGAACCAAACCAGAAGTCAAAAAGGAAGTCAGCAACCCAACGGGTAACAAGTAAATCAGATTTCTTGCATTGCACAGGATCCAGTTGTGAAATCCTGTGGGGTTTGATCTCTCCTTCACCAGCCATGAGTCATTGCAGAGGGTGAGAAGAGACTCTGGACTCACTGAGCCCCACTCTGAACTCAAAGAATCACAGAATCATTTCAGTTGGAAAAGCTCTTGAAGCTCCTCCAGCCCAACCATGAACCTCACCCTGACTGTTCCCAACTCCCCCAGATCCCTCAGCGCTGGCTCAGCCCGACTCTTCAACCCCTCCAGGGATCCCGGGGACTCCCCCCTGCCCTGGGCAGCCCATTCCAACGCCCAACAGCCCCTTCTGCACAGAAATCCTTCCTCAGAGCCAGCCTGACCCTGCCCTGGGCAGCTTGAGGCCATTCCCTCGGGGCCTGGCGCTGGGGCCTTGGCTCCAGAGACTCATCCCCCCTCTCTGCCCCCTCCTGGCAGGGAGTTGCAGAGGGCCAGGAGGTCTCCCCTCAG
>NW_020799098.1:2629285-2682691 GCF_003259725.1 Athene cunicularia | reverse complement strand
AACCCCCCCAGTTCCCCCAGCCGCTCCCCAGCAGACCTGTGCTCCAGACCCTGCCCCAGCTCCGTTGCCCTTCTCTGGCCACGCTCGAGTCATTCAATGGCCTTTTTGGGGTGAGGGGCCCAACACTGAACCCACTCACCAAGGGGCGGCCTCACCAGAACTCATACTAGGGGATGTGAGTGAGTGTATGGTAGTGTATGAAAGGACAGTGGAATCCTCTGCAGCCATCCTCAAAGGCAGCAATAAAGCTATGTCTGCACTGGGAAGTGCGTTTCCACACCAGGTGGATGTTGTAGGAGATGCTTGTCAACCATCTCACTTTAATAACTAACAAGTAACTGAAACACAACCAAAACAAGCAAGGTGAAGGAATCATCTCTGAGATTTCCTAACATTGAAAGCATTTGTCCTGCCAGCTTCATTTCATGACCCTTAGTTCTTAAGGTGTATGCAACAGAAACTAGCTAGTCCTTGCCCACACTCTCCAAACCACTCATGAGTTTCTAGAACTGCTCTTGTGTCCTCCTATGGTCATCTCCTTTCAAAGCTGAGAAGTACCTACCTGACTATTCCTCGCAGAAATATCACTCCATGCCACTACTCACCTCGCTGCCCCTCTCCAGAACTTTCCCAGCTCCAGGTCCTCTGGTAACAATGGCACAGCTATATGTTAACATGGCACAGCTGTGTGTAGCCATGGTGCAGCACAGAGCTCCCACACTGGAGACAACTTCACCCAAGGGTGAACAGATCTGAGTAGAAAAGGCATAAAGAAAGGGACCCAGCAGCAGGGAATGTGCCTTTTATGAGGATGGGGAAGATTGAACCCTTACCTGCACAGGAAGGAGTTGATGAGCCCGGTTACATCTCTGCGGCAATGAGACAGGCCTAAAGCAAGATCTCAAGTGCGGTGGGCGGAGGAAGCAAGCAGCCGATTCAATGTGAATGATAGAGCAAGCTTCAACTTTATTGATAGAAATCACACCTTATATAAGCAGTCTACAATACACTACTTGCAACTCTATTGGATACATTTAAGAAACTATATTATAATATCTCAGCCATTGGGTACTTCTAAAAGGTCACATTATAATATCCCAGCCCCTCGTGGCATCTCTGGTATGCATAAACATCTTTCTTCCTTTGAACCTGCTTCTCTCCCAGGGCTGTTTCCTCTCACCCCCAAGGTCATAATGCGCCCCAACTTATCTCCCTGTTCTCACAACAGTCCTTGTTATCATCAATGTACCCTGGGTTTTTTCCTCTGTTTACCCCAGGTGGCTGTGACCGACTTCTGCAGGGAGCTATGGCCAACCAGCTCCTGCAGGGAGATATGGCCTTGCTCTCTGCAAGCCGTTCTCCAACACTCAAGGACCTAAACCAGGAGCAGGGTAGGGCAGGAAAGTGCTTGGGTTTGCACAGAGGTGCTTAGGGACATGTGTGTGACCCCCCCAGTGCTCTCCCTGCTGCGTGAGCTGTGGTGAGCATCCAGTGTGAGCTTACAGCAACGCAGAGAGATGGCTTACTCATCTGAGAGGAACGGAAAAGCAAGAGAGGTCAATTCCTGTGCTGTTCTTCCTTGGGAAAACCCCTCTGGACTGTGTGTCTCTCTCCCCAAGCCAGCGCCACATTCGTGGTGGCACACAAGCCAGAGATGATAAGACCAGAGCTCAAGCCAGCTAGGAGGAGAAGGGCCAGCACTGCCCAGGGGATCACTCAGGACCGGTGCATGCGGGGGCCAGCCCTGCACTTCTCAGTGATGCTAAACCTGGAACAAGCACAACCACATCCCTTGGCTCTGCCCTCGCTCCCCCAGTGGGGACAGGGGGGTGGGCTTGTCCCCAGGGTGAGCAGGACTGTTTCTGTCCTCCATCCCCTTACAAGGTATTTTCTGCTGATCTTCCCTGCTCAGATCCCTTTTGTCTTTTCCTCCCCACAGGGCTGGGCTGATGAAGCTGATTTGGGATCACGTGTTGCTTAGCAACATTTATTATCCCTGACAACATCCAAGTTTACTCCACCTGCCAAAGGGAACCAGAATGAAATTAAGCCTCCCCCACCTCAGGTATGGATTGCTTTTCACTAAATTTGCATTTATTGCTACCCTCTCTACATACACACATTACAATGGCATCCAGTGGTGCTTGTCTTTCCCCTCCATCACTGTCTAAAGCCCTTTTGTGGGAGAATGTCTCTACCAGGGTGAGTCCCAAATCTCAATTCTAGTTCAGCAAAACAGAGATGTAACCAACACCAAGCTCATCTGGTGGGTGAAAAGAGGCTTTGGGCCAAAGAGGCTTTGGACTTCTGGGCTGTTTCTGTCTTACACGTGGTTGTGGGATGTTTACAGCCATTGATTACAGCAACACCATACACGAGCCCATCCCATAGGGAGGACATTTCCAGACATACCTTTTGTTGACAGTTGTTGCACCACAGTGATCCAAAATTGCATTTGGGTATTGGCATCTCCTGGGACAACACATATTACCAGAGGGATGCGGCTTGTGAATGATCTGGAAGATCGTCTACAAGGAAATGACAGTAGGACTGTGTCACCTGCACCACGATAGCGAGGAAAGAGCCTCTTGCTGATGTGGCAGCATGCCCTGTGAAATGCTTCCTCTCTTTCAGGGCTTGGAGTGGTCCATGTCCTTTTGAGTCAGCAGGAATGGGTTCAGTTCACAGATGAAAACCCCATTAGCATTAGGTGTCTACCTGGAATCTAGGGGCGGGACTCAGCTACCTAAATGTAGGCATCTATTTCTACTGGGGACATCCTTGGGTATCCCACCAGCTCTCTGGAAATTCATGGCTCTGCTGTGCATCTTGTGCCATACCTGCCCAGGTCTCGCAGGTGTCCTGGGCATGGTACAGCAATTCTCAAAAGACCTGAGGTGTCTGCATTGAGGTAACTGAATTTAAGCCAGACCTGTCCAAGTGCCTATTATGGTTCAGAGATTCAGTCAAGGGACCCTAGAGAGCTATTCATCCCTATAGAAAGTGCCTGCATGTGGTCAGATGAATGACCTTTAGACATTTTTGCCTATACTGGCAAGACACTCAATACAGTTGCCAAAACATAGATGTCTAGTGTCACCTGAGACCTGCTGTGGTGTCTGGGACATCTCTTACGGATGTGTCACAGGCTTTTTAAGGATGGAGATACGGCCACTGAACCAGATGGAGGGAGGGTTGTGCCAGGTGGGAGACCCACGGTATCTAAAACAGCACTGGAAAGCTGTATTTAGGCAACTGAGTCATTATCCAAGTGCTTCTTCCCAGTCCAGAGGTGCATTCATCCCATAGAGAGCACAAAACAACTGGACAGTGAGAAGCTTGGGCTGTGCTAGCTCTGGGCTGAGAGAGTGTTGGCATCTGGGCTGCCAAATCAGCAGGTTTCTATAAATGCCAGCTTCCCTTCCAAAATAACAAGCTTCACCCACGAAGGAAAGGAACGATGATAGCTCTGTTCTCCAGCAGCTGCAACAAACAAAAGCTGTGTCAGAGCCCATTCCAGCAAGGAGGCACAGAGTAACAAACTGCCCAAGAAAATGCAAGGAATTTCCTGGCATAGCCAGCCCTCTTAGCGTGATCCATGCTCACAAGCTAGAAATTCGAATCCCTGCGTTGTTAGCTAAGACAGGATTTAAAATCACATAGAAGCAGCACCAGCAGCAATTAACCATCATAATAAGCAGTGCCGTAAGGTGGTGATGCCTGGTAAAGGCAGCAGATCAAACAGAAATGTGTTCAGAGGACAGGAGGGGGTTTCTGAGGGAATTTCCTTGGGATGAGACAGGGTGATGAAGAAGGAAAGATACTGAAGTGGTGAGTGTGGGCTACAGGGAGCTTGCTTTGTAGTAGAGAACAGAGCAAAAGCCACAGTGCTGGGAGAAGCACTGCTTTGGATGATCGCATTTCTACATGTAAACACGCTTCTGAGAACATCACAGGCTTTCAGGAAGGTAAAATGTGTGTTGTAACCTCCATTTCGTAACAGAAGGGAAAGCACAGAGGCTTCAGGGACAAGCAGGAGGAGGAGCACGGATTACAACCTGACGCTTTCTCCTTGACCTAGCCATGAGGACAAGCCGTTTCTCTTCAGGCTACAAAACAAAGCATTCAAGAAGGATTTCTGGAGGTGCACCAAGCACTTCCTGAAAGTGGCCACAAAACATGGAGAAGGGCCAAAAATCTCCTTTTGAACATTAAAAAAAGCAGGCCATGTGTAAAATCTCTTTCCTTTTTCTGCTGTGGCCCCAGACGATCCAGGTGACACCACCCCCTAGCTTTGTCCCTGTGAGGGACCCAGGCAGCACAACCTCCCCAGGGCATGGACGTGGGCTAAAAACCTCATGTGGTTTTGGAGCCCATCAGCACAGGGCTGGGGAGCCTTTGCCATCTGCCAGCCCCTTGGGGCTGCTGTGTCCTGCATCTGAGCTGCACCAGCTACCATTTCACTCTGGGTCCTAATGGTTTGCTGCCCTGGTTTTACTGTTGGTTGCAGTCTGGCATAGATAAGCAGCCTGAGGTGGGTTTGCTGAGTGCACTTAGGGAAGGGCTGTTTGCACAGGGTCTCCTGGGTGCACTGAGCTCCCCAGCACTCAGCATCTCTCTGGACCAGGGTTTGGATCAGGGCTTCAGGTGCATCAAGGAGAGGGAAAAGACCTAATTTTAGGACTTCCTCCACTGGATTAATTATTAATGAAATATGCACCACACCAGTGAGGCAGCAATAATGTTAAGGAAACTGAGGCACAGCTAAGCTCTGCATCCCAAGGAGAAGATCTCAGTCTCATGCCTTCCTCCAATGAAGCCATGCTCCCTGGCAGATGAAGACAGCACATACAGTAGTAGGTAGTTTTTCCAAACCAACGGTTGGGCTGTGGAGCTATTTTGGCCAAGCCCCCAGTCCATGTCCAATATCTCAAATGAAAGGTTTCTGTGCTGGCACCACTCTTGCTGGAACTGAATGAGGATGAACAACTTGTCTTTGACTTGCAAACTGAGCCAAAGCTCTAATAGAAATCACAGGAGGAAGCTGAGCAGACTCCAGGATGCCCTCTCATCCACTTCTCCCCATTTGCTGCAGAAAAAAAAAAAAAAAAAAGGGATGAGAGGGTTGGGACATGCCCTGCTTACCCTGCTCTGGAAAACACTTTGCTCTGCCGCTGTCGTTTCCTGCCCACCTACAACCAGTGGCCTTAGTGTTTGTACTCTTGGCACAGCCCAATGAACCCGGGAGCTAAGAAAACATTCAGAGGACTCGAATGAGTAGCAGCCCTGTGTTTGGGCTGAATAGCAAAAGGAGCTTGTGTGGGTTTCCCTTTCAAAGCCGACTGAGAAAAGGTTTTGTTGCTACTCCCAGGCCAGAAGCTCTGGGGAGTCTTGAATTCTGATCTCTGTGCTTGTTTGTGCCTATTTGATTTCATTATTTACTCTTTAACTGCTATAAGGGCTGGAGCAGCTCAGAGCTCTTGCAGAGAGAACTCCCACTGGTCCCGGCCAGGCAAGGTTGGGGTCTGTCATTTTGCTCGTAGACCCAAGGAGCTCCTTCCAAGACCCAAACACCTTCCCACGCAGAACATCATTGCTCTGGGAATGGCCCAGTGATGCAGCCTCTGTCCTGGCCCAGACCTTCCACTTGGCAGGGTGCTAAGAGGGTCCTCTTTCACTCAAGGTTTTTTTCCAGCCCAAACACTGAGAGGAAGAGAGGTCGAGACAAGAGTATGGATGGAGCTGTAGCTGCTGACGATCTTCCCCTTGTCCAAGACCTTTGCCCTCAGACCATCACGTCATCCCACAGCTTCTGTGGCCTCTTCATTTCCCCCAAGCATCCCCGCAGTCGTGATGGGAAAGATATGCTCCCTCCCAGCTATCAGTGACCTTAATCTGGCACCTCATCATCTCATCCTTGGACCTGTCTGCAGTTTCCCACAGATCAGAGCTCTCCAGTCCTCATGGTTGTAACTCATTCTCCCTTGGAAGGAAGACACAACACATCACCTGGAAACACTCATGACATCAAAATTCATCTTCTTGGAAGAAAAGCACCATGGGAAGCCGTGGCTGCAGTGGCCTGGTGCTGGCTCTGTCAGACATCCCTTGGTGCCTTCTGAGCACAGATCAGTAACTCTACAGCCACCACTCAGAGGCACACATAAAAGAGGGAGTACCCTCAGCTGTGCATGGTCTTCTACAGCCTTAAGGTATCAGCCACCAGCTGAACTCCAACATGGCCATCCTGGCTTGGAGACTGCATGTCATGGTCGCCACGGAGAGCGTGTGATTTTGGCTGAGCTACTTCTACGCCCAATCTTGGTACGCATGCTCCTTGTGTTCCTCCCCTCAGCCAGAAACCAACTTAAAGAGCACCTTGATTTCTGCTATTAAAGTATATCAGGTGCTTTGAAATATGTCTATCAACTTATTCCAGGCAAGCTGCAAAGCGGGGAACTCCCGGAAGGTTTTAGGTGACACTGATGAGATGGTCTGAGTTACTGAAGGAGCAGATGGGTAAAGGAAGGGGAGGAGTGCAATGGAAAAGGTTAAGGATAAATATTACTTATTGAATATTAACATTTAATAACCAGAAGCTCAGTCCTTGGATATTCTGTGAATTTAGATATGAAGCTCTTGGAAGGGACTGAAGGGATTTTTATGCCTCATATTCTTATAGGTGCCAATTAATTAGATGAGCCAGGCTGAGATGCAAGACACTTGAGATGAAGCAGGATAACTAAAAACAGTCTGTATGGAAAAAAAAAAAAAAATCAGAACAAACACAGAAGTCCCAATTAAGGCCAAACCTCACAGAGGGAAATGTGGATCTAAGATTTTTTTCTTTTTTTTGACTGAATTTGGAGTTTAAGTTCAACTTTGGAATTGCAAATATGTGAATTATAACTGCTGGGCATCCTCCCTCGCTGCTTTGCCCATGTTGCATGTGCTGCATCTAAGGGCTGTGCATTATAGACGAGAGAAGTGTTGATTCAGCCATGATGAAGCCAGCCACCCATCGGCCAACATCACTGCACACACAGTGCTTCAGATGTCTCTGGGGACATTATTCTTCCTGCCCCTGGAAATCCGACCTTGTCCAGGCAAGGCTCTGCGGCGGGCAGAGGAAGCAAGCAGCCGATTCAATGTGAATGATAGAGCAAGCTTCAACTTTATTGATAGAAATCACACCTTATATAAGCACTCTACAATACACTACTTGCAACTCTATTGGATACAATTAAGAAACTACATTATAATATCTCAGCCATTGGGTACATCTAAAAGGTCACATTATAATACCCCAGCCCCTCGTGGCATCTCTGGTATGCATAAACATCTTTCTTGCTGTGAACCTGCTTCTCTCCCAGGGTTGTTTTGCTTTCACCCCCAAGGTCATAATGCGCCCCAACTTATCTCTGTGTTCTCACAACAATCCTTGCTAGCACAACTGAGCCTTGGGTCTTCATCCTTGTTTACATAACTGTACGCTGGGTTCTTTCCTTTGTTTACCTCAGGTGGCTGGGACCGACTTCTGCAGGGAGCTATGGCCGACCAGCTCCTGCAGGGAGCTATGGCCTTGCTCTCTGCAAGCCGTTCTCCAACAAGGCTCCAGCCGAGGGAACGTCCTGGCCCTCTCTCCACAGTCACCCGGGTTGACATCAGGATAACCCCATAAGTGGCCAGGGAGCGCCTCCCGCTCTGCACGTGCATAACTGGGAGGGAGATGACCCCGTTGTACTCCTGGCCCTGGAAGTCTCCTCAGAGAGAGCTCGGCATCTCACAGCGCCGGGCTGACAGCATTCTCCCTGCGATGCGTCACGTCGGCTCGTCTTGCTGAGCCGTGCACCCCCAGAAGGACATGGAGGGCGATGTTCCAGCCCTGGCAGCGAGAGGTGGCCTTTTCTGAATGTGGACCAGTTAACGCTTCACATTTCATTGCCTGCTGGGCCACATGTGACGTGACACTTCAGCCCACACCTTTAAGCCCAGGTGTTCCACTGCGTCATTTCTCTGCAGCATAAAAACCCCCTTCCCTGGCTGTCTCTTCCTGACCGCTCCAGAGTTCTCCAGCTGGAGGCACTGGAGTATGTCCCATCAAGATTGCTCTTCATCCACTCACAAGCCAAAGTCTGGCGTTACCCCAAGGGATGTCTCTGACTGGGCTCAGGCTCTCCCAGCTCTCTCTGGAACTCACATACCTCCTAGTGAAGCACAGATACTTCAGACAACATGGATGAAAGGATGGAGGCCACCAGGCTCATTGCGTTTCTCAGCTTCCTCCTCCCCTCACTGTGCAGTACACATCTCAGGATGATGAGCATCCTCCTTTCCAGGGAACTTGGCACCACCAGGGAAGGCTTAACGACCTGCTGGATGAAACCCAAAGTGGGGAAGCTTTCACAGGACCTCAGAGATGTCCCCTTCCCATCTGCCCTGTAATCACAATTTGCAACGATATCCAGTGTCAAATCCCATTTGACCGCCAGGTGCTTCAGGAAGAGCCATTGCTAGAGCAAGGGGAGGATGCTCCTGCCTCCCTCTCCCCTCCATGCAGGCCCCATCAGGCAAAATCTCTGGCTTCCTACTCGCTGCCTTAAGAAACATGGAGAAGGGGGAAGGGAAGCAAATCTCAACCCCAGGCTCATGCATTTTCACCCATCAGAAAGCAATTTTACATGATTACAGAGCTTCCTATTCTGGTGTGCAATGGCAAGTTTATTAGTTAAGAGCACACCAGTAACTTTGAATTGTGACTGCATTAGGAGAAGCACTCAAGCCTCATCATCTTCTGAATACTTAAGGAAACGTCCACAGCAGTTATAACCTTTGATGGATCTCTGCCTGTGGCATGACTTTATGTGCTCATGGTGGGAAGAAGGAGAGGGGGAAGCGGGTGATAAAGCTTCCAGCACAGAAAGCCACAGTATAGCAGCAAATCACACCCCTCTTTACGGAGGAGGTTCACAAGATATTGATCTGCTTTCACTGTTTAAAGCCAAGAAAGGGAACCAAGTTTAAGCAAATGAAAAGCCCTCTCTGAAAGTGCAGAAATTGCGAAGGAAGCTGTGCAGAAAATATAGTGCAGGTAGGAGCTGGCTGGAGATTTCCATAAACTGTCACAGCAAAGCAGAATCCATCCTGGGAACCTCTTTGTCAAACCACACATCTCCTCTCCTGGGAGATGGAGCAGCGGGGTACATCATGGAACAGGGCATAACAACCACATCAGGGGCTATGACCAAAGGGATGCCCTTCACACAAGGCTTTGCTGCCTACATGGGAGCTCCACAAACCCCTGAGCATCTCCAGCAGACGTGGACAAATCCTCCCAAGAGCCCACCAGGAGCTGGAGTAGTTATCCTCATTTCACAGCAACAGGGAATTATTACAAGCAAAAGCAAGGCAAGGACAGATTTAGACCCAGATCCTAAAGTCCTTTGACCAAATGGCTATTCATTCAAAGGATGTGAACCCTAATAGATTATCAATGGTTTGGTATTTAAAATTTACCAAGATCACTCAGATTTACAGCAGAATCAGGTGACTAATTTTTTTTTGTTTTTCCTGAGCCACAGTCATGTTCCTAAATTATTGAGCAATCCTTCCACTCCGTAATTTAAAATGTGATTAAAAAAAAACAGAATAAAAATAAAATCAAAGCAAATTTCAAGAATGTGAAATTAAGATTACTGCCAACATCCGCTTTCTGAAAAGGAAAGAAATCTTGAAAAGATTTTTGCCTGCAAAGGAGAGAGGCATCTTTAGCTTGAATGGTTTTTCAAATGAAGTAGAAAAAAGCCCAATCTAGAGGAGTTTAGGCAACGCTGTCCTTCAGCAGAGACAAATTGACACTTTCTGGAAAACCCAGCAAATTTGGACCGGTGTTGCTGGAGGACGCCCTCCCCACACGATCACACCCCTCCCAGGGGGATCCGAAATGTTACTTCCCACAGACCTGCACATGTAAATCAGGCAGAAATAAAATCACCTCTCATGTCCAACATGCCTTCCCCCTCTAACAGGCCCCGGTGAGATTTAGCCCTAACAATGGTAGTGTCGCTCCAAGGTTGCCCTTCAGTGGGACCGACACGAGATGAGGTTTATTTACCAAGTACAGTCTGTGCTGACGCATTTTTTGTACTCGTGGAGTACAGCCCAGCATTTGCTGCCTTCAAGAAGCTCCTCAGTCGGACTCTGCAATCCCACCGCCACCTCCCGGATTTATTTGCAAGGACAGAAGGTCATTTTCCTGGTCACCACGCAGGATCCAGCCTGGCAACAGTGCCAGGGTACAATATTTCCAAGCCAACTCCTGCTCAGCCCCTGAAGTGCTGCTCAGTGAAACAAGAACACCTTTTAAGCAATCATTTTCAACCATCCACCAGCCGACCAGCTCCCTCTGCTGCTCCTTCTTCCAACTTGACCCAAATTACATTTGCAGAGATGAGAAGCCACCAGAAGCAGCCGATGAATTTAGCACAGCAGTTGGCTGGCAGAGCCGAAACTTTGCGATTGAGGGGTCAATTGGCTCCCTGCAAGATGCTTGGTGACATACAAAATGCTCTGTGATGCCTTAAACACCTACACATGTCTCAGGTCCTGTAGGAGACCCACCACAGCTGTAGGCCAGCAGATCCTAGGGTGCCTCCAACAGCCTATGGCTGCTGAACTGGGCTGAGCCCCTCTCTCCATGTGAACAGACTTCACACTGGCTTCAAGGTTCTTGGTTTATTTTCCATCCTTTGGGGGTTTTTTTATAGAAGAGGACAGGGTTGTAACAAGATAAAACAAATGCCTTCACTGCATCACAGCATGCAAAAAGATCATCTGACATCTCCCTCGCTGATGCTCCCTCGCTGTCTCTATGTTCACATCCCTCAGTGGGACCATACCCAGGTCAGACGAGCAGAAATTCTGGGCAGGGGGTATCTCAGCAGACCTTTCCTGGTTTATTTTGAGGATGTTGCTCTAATGACTGCACGCTGCACCTTCAGTCTCAACTGGAGTGTAAATCTCAACGACTTCTCTTGAATCAAGGCGTTTTTTCAGCCCAGCATTTGCATCACTGGCCCTTGGAGATGTGGGGATGCCAGACACCTTCTGAGCTGGCAAAGATGGTGATTGGCAGCAGAAAGGTGAGAAAAAAATCATCTTCTGGCTTGCTGAATAACATCACCTGTGCCCGTTGCAGCAGGAGCTAGCATCTGCCATAGTGATGGTAGTCCTACAGCCATCACTTGTCCCCAGGAGACCCGAGCTCCCCAACATGCTGGGCAGTGTGCGTGCCATAGCAGGAGACAGCCCATCTCAGGCTGAAGAGCACTGAGGTGAAATCGCCTTCACCACCAATTCACACATGGGGAAACTGAGGCATACAGTGGCTGGGACAGGCCTGTGGTGTTGTAGACTTAGTGGTAAAATGGAAATTAATCCCCCAGGCTCTGCCGTGAGGATGAAGCTGCCACAGAGGGGTAGGAGTGAGCGAGGTGATGCCAGGAGGCTCCAGCTGTGGCAGGGACAGCCTGGAGGGAAGGCAGGGGGTCATGCAAGCTGCCAGTCAGCCCTTAATTATTCTGCAGGGACTGGCAGCAATGACACCACTCTCCTGGCAGTCCTACCAGTGGGGTAGGGATGCAAGGGATGTCCATCCACCGGGCACCCGGATGAACCACCAATTCTCTTCATCTCCAACAGATGCCGGATATGACTGTGTTCAGGTCATCTCCCACCCATGGACAGGTTGGACCTGATAACCTCAGGCTGTCTGAAGTGGTGGCCCAGGGGTGAATGGCAGCCAGGTTTATCTCGGAAGGTTTATTTTGACAAGGGTGTCCACCCTGAAAAGAAAATAACCAGCATCCTGTTTTAGAGCTGTACCGTGCCATCACAGACGAGCGGCTCCTGGTGAGAGCGGGACAGCAGAGCCCTTGCTAGCAGGCGATGGAGAAGAGTTGTACTCAACACAACCTTGAATCCATCATCCCAAGACTTTACATGGGCCCCAACATCTTTTTTCAGCATCTTCTCCTGTCTGCAGCCTGTGGCCACTAAGGAACAGGAAGCAGATAGGACTTAACCCCCCAGAAAAGGGGGAACGGTTGGTCTGAAAGCACAGGAGCTGCTTTGATCAAAGAAGCCAGCTCAGAGCAAGGCCCCAGCTCGACTGCTGTAGGATGATCAGAACACGGCACAAGCCCTGGAGCAGATGCATTCGGAGGTAGCGGGGTGCAGGCAGGAGCCTGGGCTATGGGGAGGAGGGTGCAGTGGCAGAGGAATGTAAATCCTCCTTACGTCTGGGCTGCAGAGGTGGGAGAGGGATGCATGCCCACTGCTCAGAGATGGCTTGGGTCCATGAAGTGTCTCATCAGCACAGGACCTCATCGGAGCACCTCAGGAGGTGGCACCACCCCCAGCCATCTCCAGGACCTGTTTGCTCTGTCTCCTCCAGACCAAGTATTCCCAGCTCCCAGAGCTGTATTTGAAAACACTTCTATTTAGGTGAGAGAAGAGTGGGAGGAGATGGGTAAAGAAACAGCACAGAAGAAGCTGCACCATCTCCCTGAAGGAGGAGTGAAGCCCTGCAGGAGAGCAGCCCAGGGAAGGGAGGAGGATGCACCCCCTTTGTAGAGCAACGTCCTCCTGCTTGCTTCCCCTCTTGGCCAGGCCAGCAAACAGGCTGTGCTGGTGGGGGGCCATATTCCTTTGCTGGCACCCCAGATGGATGAACATTTGCTGTGCAGCTCGTGGGGCAGTGAGAGCCTCAGACGCTGCCTGTCCAGGTCTGCCAGACCTGGCCCCCATCCAGTTAAGGACCAGAAGGAGGATTCATATGGTAAATGGAGGTGACTCCACCGGCTGCATGCTGCAGGCACTGCAGACATCTTGGCTTGTATGGACCTGAGCTTCCAGCTCAACCATGACCTGTTCCCACCAAGACACCAGATGGGATCGAATCTGCAGAAGGGAGAGGAGAAGGAGAGCCAGAAGAGTGAGGAATGAGATGCAATGACCAGATGGATATTTCCAAGAACTTGTCCAGCCCTGGTCCTGCCAGGGACCTTCTTTCTGCATCCCTCATCTCCTCCTCTCTGCCTCCAGCTGGAGAACCACTCAGATCAGTGACAGTCACACTGAGACTTGCTTCAGAAGGTATTCAAGCTCCAGGAGGAAACATTTTCACAGAGTATGCCAAATGGGAAAGGAAGAATGCTTGAAGCAAGCGTAAAAACACCAGAGACCTGCCTACAAGATAGTTTCATGGTCCCAGATGGGGCAGAAGACCTGGAGGAGAAGAGAGATTTAGGATGTTGAAAGAAAAGCAAGATCTGCTCTGCACAGCAGCTACAGAGGCCCCTTATCAGGGGTGCAAGAAGGAGCCAATTTTAGGATGCTCCACTTCTCTCATAGCCCAAGGGCTGACAGCAGCTGGATGCATCTAATCTTATTGGCAGCACGTAGCTACTGGCTTCTTACCTTTACCCTTGCTTCCACTGGAAACCACTGATGGAGCTTCATGATGGTGAAGCACAAGTTCACGCTCCAACACCAGAGCTCGGACCATCACCTAGGAAGAGGAAGATGCGGCTGAGAAAACCCTGCTTCTGCATTTCACACCATTGACATTTCAGCAAATCCTGCCTGGAACAGTAGCAACTAGTCAGGATTGCTTATCTGCTGGCCCTGCCTGCTCTTAAGTGGAGCAATTTGATGATGTCAGTTCAGTAACTCTGGCAATAGCTGAAGAGGAGGAGTCATAAATCACCGACAGTAAGTTAATCACTTGAGCTAATAGCTAAGACAAGGAATACATTGTTCTAAAACGAAGCAAAATTTGCCAGAGACAAAAAACTCATACTCCTCCTCATTGCTTTCTGCAGTTGCAGCTGATGGGAGAGCAATCCTAAAAGAGATTTGCTATGAAATCACTGTTTCCCACCCAATCAGGCGGGGGGAAGACTAAAGCAGCTCTTAAGGTAATTTCAAATTTAAGATCTTATGTCACCAGGTCGTTCAGGAGGAAGTCTTCATAAAAGAAGAAAAAAAAATCCTCCTCCTTTATCACATCACTTGACAGCCTTGTGTTAACTTTCACCTAAGGATGTGAAAATGTTGTAAATGCAGCAGGATGCTGAACCTCCCGCTGCCCCTTCTCTTCTGAAGCAGCGTGGAGTTACCCCTCTTCCGAAGGAGTACAATAGGACACTTCTTTTCCAAGTACATACTTCTACCAAAAAAATTAACTGTCCCTTCCTCCTTCTGCTTTGAAGCTTGACTGGGCTGACAAAGAGTTTACTACCTGGAAATGTCTTTGAGGATGTTTTTGAAAATCACCATTTTTCACGATGGCAAGTTGAACCAAAGGATTGCTTTGCTATTGCACCAGCACATGTAATCCTCTCCAGCAACACAAAATGGCCCAGCTCTGGTGTAGGTGCCCAAGAATGCCCCCAAACTTTGGCCAGAAATTCCTCCAGGAAATCACTTCTCAATGAACGAGTCAGTCTCTTCCACCTCTCCACGCCCCACTAGATTTGATGGACCTGGTGTGTTTCCCCTCTTCTTTCCCAAGCTAAGAAGTCCTGGCCTGCCCAACCACTCCTCTCTTACAGAAATCCTTCCAGCCCTTTGCCATCTTCACAGGCCCGTGGGGATCTGAGATGCTTGATGGACAACCTGCAATAGACCCGTGTCCTTCTGGGCCAGCAACCCAGCGACAGAGAGGATACCCCAGGTCACATCAAAGAGCACTTGACACACTTCTGCAGCTGAAATGAGCTGGGCGGGACATAGATCACTAAGAGAAACCAGAGGGCAGAAGGATCGTGGGAGCATTGGCGGGGCACCTGATTGTCTTGCAGATGATGTGACTTTTCTCCATAGGAGCACAGTCCACTGGATTATTTCCTTGTGAATTTGTCCTGAAACCTAGATTAATTCCTCACCATAGTTCTCATCCTCTCCTTCAAATAATCATTCTTTCAAATCAAAATAAAGTCAAGGACCACCTAACATGGCATATCAGGGCAACTCTAACTCTCTGAAGCCAGTGACCTTGTCAATAAGATATCAGAAGGAAGACAGACTGAGAGGACCTTGTCACTCTCACCTGCCTCCAGAGCTGTTTGGACAATGACCAAACACCAGGTTAAAGCCAAAGAAACTCCATCACCAGGAGAGGTGGGAGGACATTTCTCCTCACCCTGAGCTGTTTGTGAGGTTTTTTTCCATGTTTTTTTCACTGTGGAGCCCTAATTAACTACAGATGCATGGACCTCCCGGGCTAAGTGTGCCTGACATCTGTACAGGAGAGGGACCAGCATTCCCTTTTCCCAACCCTCAGCCGGAATAACAATTGAGGGGGCCAGTCTAAAATAAAAGGTTTCATGGTGTGAACTTTCCAGAGGAAACAAGTTTTCTCCTGGAAAGAACAGAAAGTGTGTGTGGCGGGAGCAAGCAGCTCCTTGGGGGCTGCCTGAGCAGGAAGGAAGATGTTTTGATTTATTGTAGGTGTGAAACGGCCAGGGAAGGTTGCCAGGTGTTTGTGTTGGCTTCCCTTCCTCACCAGGCTGTGCTTCCAGTGGGAACTTTGCTTCTCAAAGCTGGTCTCTTAATATCCATAACCAGGAGAAGGGGACATCCATCAACAAGGTCTGAGCTTACCCAGGAGCAAGGTTGGTGGAAGGGCTCTGGTTAGACTGAACTCAGCCTCCACCAGCATCTGGCAGGGATCATAGATGCACACGGGCTTCTCCCAGGGTCAACCTCACCACCATCTCCATCCCTGCTGCCTCCTCAGTGCTGCAGAGAAAACCAAGAACCCAGCTTATCAATCAGCACATCGGGGCAATTTTCCCAGCGAAGCAGATCAAAGCAAAAACCTACAACCAGGGCGTGAGAAGCCAGATCTGTGGCAGCGCAAGGCATCGGGGTGACCGGCCTTTGGTCAGCCACAATGCAACAACTTCCCACAGACGGGGCCAATTCAGATCAAGCCTTTGTACTTCTGGATGACATGACATTGGGCCAGGGGACAGCCAAGAGCCTTCCCAGTCTGCAGGAACTGGAAAGTCCCGAGATAGCCTGGCAGCAGACTTAAAGCAAACAAAAGGAAGCGCTATTTCACACCACTCGCAGAGGCGGTGCAACTCATTGCCAACAAATCCAGCCACGTTACATCCACCATAGGCAATGGGAAATCAAGCAGATGATTGTGTTCTGGCCCCCATCTGGCTCAGTATTCATGCTTCCCTGAACACAAGGGGTTTCCTTCCCCTCCCATGGTGTAAAGACACAACTTTTGCTCTTTTAACTCTTCCCTTTCCCATATCTTTTTTGCAAGGCTCTCAGAGGTGGGTGACCTACTACCATCACCTTCTCCCTCCACTCATGTTGTTTTCTCCCCATGTCTTCTCATATGTAGGATAAAGGATGGAGAGAGTTGTTCCTCCTCTGCTTTCCTCTAACCTCTCTAATCTTCTTGGCACCCCATCTCATTCCTTTTGCCTGTTTTTTCCCCTCCAATTTTTTCCCCTTCTTAGGGCTTATATCTATTTTTCTGAAGACAACCATGCTGGAGAGTGAGAATTGACCGCAGGTCCCAGCAGTGCAGAGCAGCTCACATCCTCACTTAGACCACACTTGTGCATACCCTCACTGCATCTCCTGAGGATGGTTCTCTGCACCTCCTGTGACTTTCCTGGGACCACAGTCATGTTTCTGTCCCATCCACAATGCCTGGAGTAACAGCCCAGAAAGGTGTTTGCGGCACAGCTGTGTGTTGCAAAGGGGCATGTGCTTGTGTGGGGAATCTAAGCACACAGGCTGGGATTTGGAGGGCTAGAGGACTGCTCAGGGTGCAAAGGGTCAGGGTCTAGACCAATTTCATCCATGCAACCTGAAATGGATCAGAAGAGGGGGATTTCTACTGCAAACTATACCCAGAATCATACTCAGGTTCCTCTCAGAGGGGGCATTAATTTACTCCAAAAGCAATGCAGGCTTCTGCATCTCTCCAGCTGCTTGTCCTCTTGTCACTCTAGTATCTCCCTCACCAAGAATTCCTTTCACCATTAAGGGTGAGGACAAAGGACAGTCCCCCCCTTTACACCCACCCCAACTCACTGAAGGTGTTGAAGCTCTCCCTCCTGCCTCCCTTGTACCTTAGGCAGAGTCACCCCCTGCGTATCACTTCAGCCTCCACATCTCTTCACAGCAACAAGGGGTGACCCAGGTAGACAGAGCAAACAGCTCTTGACTTTGCTCCAGACCAAGCATGCCCCTTTCCTCGGGACAAGACCTAGTGTGCTGAGCATACAGAAAACATCCTGTATTTTCCTGCCACCTGCATCTAGCGAGGCACTTGAGAGGCAATTTAAGGACAGTCTTCAGCTATGAATGTTCTTGGTTTCATCGGTCAAAGTCAGACCTTTATTGTCACGTAAAGGATATGGTGGTGAGTGCTGTCACTTCCACTCACTGTTGGGAAATGGATCTTGCCGTGAACTAGGTCTCACATTCCCTGGAATATTAACCCGTGTGTTGCTTTTAGGACATTTATGAACAGTCCAGCCCCTAAGTCACTGCCTAACAGAGTGCCAGGAAGAAACATCTTCTTTAACAGAGACCTGGGCCACTAAATCCACCTGCCTGAGTCCTGATGCCTCATTCCAAAGCGTATCCAAGAAATCACATGAGCAAAATGAATTCTACAGCCAAGATCCACGTGCAGCTGAGCCTCAGCTATTCATCCCTCCCTGTTTCTCCCCAGCTGTGTGGTCCTACTCCTTCCCAGGGCCTGCTCAGGCCCTGACACAGCATCAAGCACAAAGGCAAGCCAGTTCTCTTCTGTGTCATTACGGATTCCATCTCTCAGATGTGGGAGGATGCTGTATAAAGGCATGTGATATTATGGTTTATGACAGAAAGCCTTTCCCTTCACAGGGAGCTCACGCGCTGAAGCATTCAGCCGCATTGCCCAGACTCCAGCACAACTCCCACACATGTTTGTGCAACGCCTGTCAAACACCAGGATTGCCACTTCTTCCAGGAGGACACGACCCCGGGTTTCATCCTGTTGAACATCCTTTTTGTGCAAGCGGGCTGCTTTGCATTTCTGAAGACCTTTTCTTGTTTCTGTCGTTCTAGAAAAAAAGATTTCTAATTTCCAACCCAATTTCTGGATCCTCCTGAGTACATGGTGGCTTCAGCATGTTGCAGTGGGACTTGCAGGCTGGGTCCAGGCATTGGTTGCTGTCTTGTCAAGGGACTCCCAGCAGTGCAGGGCAAACCTCACAGGAGAAGAGCTGCTGAAGAACCCATCCCAAAAGGCTCATCATCAGGACAGGCAGCGACGAAGCCCCAGCTCCATGGGAAAGCACCTGGCAGCCCTCTCCCTGGAGAGCAGGGAGATGAAAGCACCCAGGTGCACAAGCAGGCAGCTGCAAGGGGCCCTGGAGCCCATCTTCATGTGGGTGCTGTGTTCCCAGAGTGGGATCAGGGTGGTGTGAGCCCCTCTGAGAGCAGCTAGGCAACTGCATACCTGCTTGGCTCATCAGTTGGGTCATCTCTTGGACATCTGCTGGGCTCCTGTGAGTTCTGACCTGTAGGAGTGCGCATCTGCACTGAAAAAGGGAGAGAATCAGGAGGATCTGGCTTTGGAAAGCCCTCAGGTGGCACCTCCCTTCGAATCGAGAGGCTACATTTTCCCAGGGAGCTCTCATTGCCATGATTTTGTAATATGACATTCCCTAGCAGACCTCTTCATGGGGGTCCCATTGGCAAAGGCTGCATCTGCCCCGTTCATCCCCACATTTCCCACTGAGCCAGAGCTGCTCCCTCACCACCGGGTACCTCTCCAGGTCATGAGCTGCCTGTCCACCCAGCTCCACATCCCACCTCATTCCCAAACCCAAGCTCCTGACTGAGCTGCTTCCGACGGGATCTGTCTGAGCACGCCACTGCACATGGCTCGGGGTGACAGCTGGTGTTTTGTAGGAGTTAACCTCAAACACAGGCACAAAGTTTGAAAGAAAAGAAAATGAAATATTAAATATCAAAGTTAAAACTGCTGAAAACAGAACCCTGAAGGGACAAAATCCCCAGCCTCAAAGCAGCTTACACATTTCAAGTTCCTGGTGGGTTTTTGACCAAACTTAGCTCTTTCCAAACTTGTTGTTTCCTCAGTGTGAAAACCTTGCTCCTATCCTGCTAATTCTTTGCTTTCCTGGTGCTCCCCCCAAGCCTACCAACCATGTTTTTTCCACAGGGCCACCTTTCCCAACAGCCCCCTCTAATTACATCCTCGTGGTGCATCTCCACCATCTTCCCCACTGTTGGTCTGAAATGGTCTGAAAACCCCAGGGTCCCCCCTATCTGAAAGACACACCCCACCCCAGATCCAGTGGGCTCCTCTTTAGCTGCCCAAAGCCCTGGGACAATCACCAGCTTAACCAAGCCTCTCCAAGAATGCCAGCCCCAAAGGAGTTTCCAAAACTCATCACTCTATTCAGTAACATGCACAAATGTAGAGACACTTTTGTGCATCCCTCCCGCTCACCACATGTTGAGTGTCTTGTGGCTTTAGGGCAAAGCTTCCCATAAGGTATCCAGGACCCTCCTTCCCTACACCCAGCAACCCCACCTCAGCTTTGCTGTCCCCTCAGCCCCTGACCTCTGCATCTGCCATCCTGAAATCTCCTTATCAGAGGTGGGATTCACCTGGCAGATTAAGACACCTAAGCGTGTGTATCTTGATGTTGGACACTGATGGCAGACAATGAAGGGGTCTCGGATGCCACCAGGTGCCTGTTTTCAGGCCAGTAAAGCAAGTCTGGGTGCCAACTTTTGGAGGAGCCTCCCCAGTCACACCCAGCAGGTTCTCCACCTGATCTGCTGTTCCAGCACAGCTCTCGTGCTAGTGCTGGATATGAGCCACATCTCTGTTTACCCAAACTGTCTGGGTAACCACTTATCCAGGATCAACACTCTCCATAAACAGCTCCAACACCAAGTGCAGGAACCTCTCCCATCACATCCAGGGTGAATCCCATGCATTGGCTTTGCAGAGAAAGCAAACACCCCAATTGTAAAATGAAGTTTGCAGACTGATGGGGGTAGGTAATGAATCCCCAGTACAGGATAGATCTCGGATGCCAAGCACAGATCTCAGGTCATGCCAAGGCTCAGACAGTCGATGGAGACACCATGCAGAAACCATTCCCATCTCTACTCCCTTTAGACTTTACTATGGCATGATCCACACTTCCTCTGCAGAGCCATTTCCACCCCAAACACGCCTGTTGAGGCAGATAGGGGCTGTTTATCTTACAAGATTTTTTTTTTTTCCACTGATATGCACTACCTTACACAAACAGCCCATTTCAGTGCCCTGCCTTGATGCTGTCATGGGTACCAGAGAAAATGGCTACATCCATTGGAAAAGGGGACAAAAAATTATTTCAAGAGGAAAAATAGGGCACAGAAGAACATGGATTGAGGATGGTGAGCTTTTCTTCCTGGGATCCCTTGCTCAGGACACAGAGGGACAGATCCAGACCCAACACTCAGCACCAAAATCTACTGTGTCCTTTATAAGAATTTTACAGTCCCTCTCCATCATGAGTAAGAAAACACAGCCAGAAGAGAAAAATTAAAACTACCAAATGCCTCCACTTACCCAAAAAAGAGAAGGAGTTAGCTAAAGATAGAAGAGATGATGGTGTAGCATCCCCTGGCTTTCTACCCCACTTCCAGTGCAGGCGAGGAGCCCATCCAGGAAGACAGAAGTTAAATGCAAGTCTGTATCCCTGAGAAAGGTGGTGTTTCACAGCTCAGGCTAGAACGATATTCTGGAATTAAAGCCCCACGTGCTAGTGCGGGCACTGTTCATCACAATTTTGACCCAATACAAAACCTCTGTGCAAGTGCTGCCAGCACACCCCATCCGGGGGGAATTAACTGGGGGTTGAGCAGTCACACATGTAGCAGAGACACATAATCAAGCAAGCACAGGAAAAGGCACCCCCAGCAAGGAGAGCCCTGCAAGACTCCTCCAGCCTAGCGAGGAAATCCAAAGTTCACACAAAGGGAATCAATAAGGAAAAAAAAAAAAATCAATTGTATTTTAGGAGCCCTGAAGTAAAAATCCCAGCAGGAGAATTTGTAAATCACATTCCAAAACCCAGCGTTGCTTTTTGTGGCCTGTGGAAGAAGAGAGACTGTTTCTCTCCCAAGGGGAACAAGCACGGCTCAGCCAGAGGCAGCAGAGCTGCTATGAGAAATAGAGCGGCCCCTGACTTCCACCTGGTGACTTTTACAGTACAGGGAATTTCCAGAGATTAAAAGATCTTTACTCTCTGTTTGATAATTATCCTCTGCTAGCGACTTCCCCTCATCTCCGTTTTTATTTTGACACATTTATTGTGCTCTTTTGATCTCCACCTTCACAATGACACCGCGGATAATAATTTCCAACACAGGATTAAATATTTTGATGTCTCCACAAGTAGCATCTGCTGTTGTTCCGGCTCAGAGGCAGCTGCAGCTCCTCACAGCCCTTACGCTTCGGGGCAGAGAAAGCTGATCACCGGCTGAGATCATGAAGACATTTCCTCCAGCAGCAAATGGCACATGCAGCTACGCTGAGCCTTGCAAATCCTCCCCACAGCACACTCCCTGCTCCTCACAGGCTGCAGATGTGTGCAGTGGGTTTTGCCCCCTGGAGATCAGACCAGCGTGGATCTCCTTCAGCCCAGGAGACCCCTCGTTTTAGAGCCAGAGATTAGATGTTCAAGCTGAACCCATCCCCTCAGTCTGGGGGATGCTGCAGGGTGATGCAGGATGCTGCCTGGCGTGCACTCAAGGGTAGGATCTGTGTTATTTTCTGTGGCAGGGGGTAGTTGCAGTGGTCTTGGGAAGTGCAGATTTATCAAGGGAGGAGGAAGGAGATGCAAGGCTGAGAGCTGGGAGGGCTGCCCAGCCCAGCCTCACAGCTGAGGCTCCCAACGCATCAGGGCTCAGCCCTGGGGCAAGGGGGCATGGCTCCCCACCACAGAGCCTCTGCAGAGGCATTGCAGGTGCCCAGTTTGCTGAAATGCTTTAGCACAGCCAACTTCCTCTGCATTTGCAAGGAGCATCTGCAGCATCTTCTCCCATTCCCCATCTTCAGAGACCACCTGCACAGCTGCTGCCTGCAAATCCATGGGACAGAGGGAGCCCAGCCATTCGCTGGCACAAGGTGGACATTCACGCTGCCCCAAATCACCCCCCACAACATCCAGACTCTGCCGTGTGTGGATCAGGACTTTCTCAACCACAGAGACCAACTCCATGTGCAACATCTCAGGCACAGCTTGACCATGACCATGATTGTTGCCATCCCTCCCCAAGTGATGCTGGAGGCCACAACATCCCACATGGTAAGAAGAGACAGTTACATCCATGGAGTCACATCCAAGCCTCTCCTTATTGACCTGGGGCCATACAAGGGGTGAAAACCCAGCAGCTTCTGGAGCAGGGAGCTCAGCCCGGTTTTTGCCAGAAAATACCGATGTCGCTTATTCTTTAATTTCTTCCCACCAATTCTGTCCACCTGGTGACTTTTACAGTACAGGGAATTTCCAGAGATTAAAAGATCTCTACGCTTTGTCTCTACAGTCATCTGTCCCCATCCCAAGGGTCTAATTCTCCAAAAAGCAGGAGCATCACTTGCTCTCCCCACCCAATTGTGCTCTATTCACGCTCACCAATCCCAATGAAATCCTTAAGGAAACAGAAAAACAAACTCAACAAGAAAACCCACCTGAGGAGACCACGGACAACACCTCATACATCACTTCTCCACCCGACAGCTCCCCAGATCTCTGTATTAGGGGCTGTGCTGCCACTCCCAGGGAGCTCCCTGGTGTCAGCGACACTTCACAAGCCTCCTGTCAAGAAAGCCAAATGCCAGCAAGAACCACAGTGGTGTTTTTCAGACACAATTAAAAGCTGTCCTGAGGCAAAAGCATCCAATGGAAAATATAAACCCAACTGAACATGGGACCTTTCCTCAGGACTGTAGTTTTTGTTGTTTCTCAGCAGTTTATGGCATTTTTTAATTGAAAATTGTTCTGGATTAAATTGATAAAATCTTATTCGATATGGATGAGCGCATGCTGTCTATTTCTTGGAGAAATTAAAAAAAACCCAACCTTTGGAAATCTCAGTTTTAAAACAAGTTCCTACGTACTTTCCCAGCAAGCTGAGAGGCTCCAAAACAAAAACCTCCCATGGTTTGAGAGCAGCCAGCTTCTCCAGACCAGCAGAGACCAGTAACTAGAGGAAGGCAGAAATATCAAACACCTCCAAATTTGTCTTGGTAGACAAATAGAAGACTGCAATTTGGAAAAAAAATGTTTTACTTACAATCTGCCGATAATCTGTGGAACTCACTGCTGAAGATATTTCTGAAGCTTTTAAGGTATTAAGTGCCATTATTTATAACTGATTTCCTCATGAAAGACCTCCCTCAGAAACAAATTTCAATCTTGAATGATCCAAAACATTTCTCCTGCTGGGGTACTTCCTTCAGGTTTATGTTTCAGCTTCATTGCATTATTCACATGCCAAAAAATCTACATTAAGACAAAAATGAAGATGCTGACGTCAAAATGATAGGAGATGCCTCGATTAGGTGAGCCTCCCCCCCCTCAACTCATGCTAGAGCATGCAACAGCTCACATGCTGATCCCTGGGAGACCTTGCCAGGACAAAGCAGCTCTGGGACTGAATCTGAGCCATGTGATGGGATATCAGGGTCTGGAGGTCTCCGAGGGCGTTGAAGAACAGTGTCCTGCATGTGGGACAGGACATTAAAGAGAAGGACAGCTTCTTTCCTTGTTAAAGCCATTGCATGTTGCCTGCAAATGCTGTGGCAATCCCTGCTACTGTGACACTGAAGCACATGAAGTAGGAAGAGGAGGAAGGACTCGCTCACTTACACATTATTTCCTAGATGCTCACGATGCCAGGGACATCACAAAATCACTCAGGCAATGGCATGAGCCTGGCTCCAGAGCTGGGCTCCAGGAGGACCATCTGTAACCACCCAGCCACACTCGGGACAGCAAGGAGGAAAGCCTTCCCGGTGGCATCTGCGCTGCACATGTGAAAAATCTACAAAACTCACATAGGTGGGGAAAATAATGAATGTTTTCTTCCAGACCGTGCCATCACATACCCAAGGAACAACATGATTGTTGTCACGGGCAACCTGACATCCCCAGCTTTAGAGAACTGCTCTGAGCAACCCTCACTGTCTCAGAATATCTTAAATATATATAAAGGACATCCCCAGTGATGCTAGGCAGGAGAGAGGGGGGATCTGGGAAGGTTTATGCAGGCTTGAACTGCAGGCCATGAGCTGACACTAGCTAGTGGCAGGGGTGGAGAGAAAGCACTTGTAGGTGACATCTCTCGTGGCTTCCAGCAGTGGGACAGCTTGAACAAGCGGAGCCACCCCTACCCATAGCTCTGAACTGCGCTTTGCACAGTGGTCAGAAATACGGGGGCACCAGCAAATCCGTCCTAAGAGACAATAATCCTATTGCCCTCAAGCCCCAGGGTTTGCTAACTGCCCCGCTGCAGACATCTGACTGAGTGCTCGTAACAAACAGCTATGGTTTGAGCTATGTGCCACTTTTAGGAATTTAATCCTCAAGCAGGCAGAATTCAGCTGGGCTGGCTTATATCACAAAACCTGAACTGAAACCATCATCTTGGGTAACCCCCAGGGGTACCTGCAAGCTGTGCCAAGGCCCGCTGGTGACAGAAGCATGGCTCTGGTTCAGCTTTGGGTGGCAACCTGCCAACCCCACCCCATAGACCAGGGTCTTCTAGCCAGCCTGCCTTGGCTCCTCTCTCATTCTGGGACCCTGCAGCCCACACAGCTGTTGGCCATAGAGCAGACCCAAGCAACTGGATTCTACCACACTTGGGACGCTGGAGCCAAAAAAAAAAAAAAAAAAAAAGACCTTAGCAGGATCTTGAGAAGTTGCAAGATCTAGACGTGCCCAGGCCAGAGGGGTTGGTAGACTGAGTCTCAGCCGCAAGAGCAAGACATGAGGGATCCAGCTGTGTCCTCACCTTGCAACACAGCCAGGCCAGACAAGAATCTGCCAACCTTCTGCAGGCAGGGAGTGGTCTCCACAAGGAAAGGGAGAAGATGACAACATACCACCAAGGAAAGCCCCAGGGGGCTGCTGGCAGCATCACCCCCGTGGATACAGTGAGCAAGATAATGACAACACAGCAGGGACCAGGAGTTGTGAGGTGAGAGTAGAAGAGATGCTGAAGATGGGCTGGTCTGGAGGACACTCCCCTCCCATCCACTGGGACCAGTTAGAAGTTTCAAGTGGAAGCAGTCTTGACTGGCTGGGACATCATTCAGTTTCTCAGAGATCTAGTACCCTTGGAGATGCTTTAGGCCTGCCTCCCCACTTCGCTGGTCGAGAAGGAAGGTGGTCTACCTTGCCACAGCCTGTAGAAACTTGGGATACTCTCAAGCATCTGAAACAGCAACACACCAACCTTGGGACATCCAAATCCAGCATGCTGATGCCTCTACCCAGAGGCATCTCAGTCCACGAGCCAAATCCCACACTTGGTTTCTGGTTCCTGCACACACATGCTCAGAAATGCTAGCACAGCTGTGGCCAGTAAACAAGGATCAGGAGATACTTCAGGCTCTAATACTTCAGTCAAAGCTTAAACACATTCAAGAGACATGAAAACCAAGTCTCAACACAGCTAAAAGGAAGCTGATGGGCAAGCTAGAGGCTAACACTTTTCCAAAACACACCAAGCATAGACTGAATGCCCCAAGTTGAGCTTAAATCGATCTCCAAGGCCCATGGGTGGGGGTGGAGGCCACAGGTGAGCCTGGTCATGGTTGTTAAGGCTTATTAGTGCCCTCAGAGCCCGGACATCAAGGATGTCTCTGATGGCATAAGATACCTGTGTGTGGGCAGCTGAATGGAGCCTCATATCTGGGAGATTACAACTACTCATGCAGCAGCATGAGCTGATCGTTTCAGCAAAGGTGATTTAGCCACAAAGGTGGCACAAATTGCAGAAGGGCCAGCAGAAACACTTTCACCTCAGAAATGCTCAAATTTCTTGTCTTCACGTACTGTAAACAACCCTCCTTCATTTCTCCTGCTGCTCTCACTTATTTTAGGGGTGGTTCCCTTCAGCATTGTGCCCTTCCAACTCCAGGGCTCGCATAGTGTCCACTCAGTGAAGCATTCAAGACCCTCGAGCCACGTTAGTGCAGAAAACATCTGCAGACCACAAGCCTGCGTCATCTTTCTATCATCCTTTGAAGTATGGAAATCATCTAATTAATGGGTAATACCACTGGAAGTTAAGGAGCTTAGAAATCCTGACATTTTATGTTCAAAAGTGCCTGTTTTTACTGCAGCCCAGCAGGGAAACTATTCTGCTCTGACGCCAACTGATGATTTGGGGGATATTATCTCTTCTGAACATGAATACCCATGAGCAAACAAAGGCATGTGGCTGAAGGGGAAAGAGTCCCACCCAAGGAAGGAAGGCAGTCTTCTTTTTATGCATTTACACTAAAAACTAATTCTAAATTCAGCTTTAGGAAAGGTCAATTCCCATGCAAGCATCAATGTGAAGCATCCGTGTCTGCAGGAAGGTTGTGACATTACCGCCAAGGGGCTGGCCAGTCCTTAAGAAGAGCTTGGCCTTAGAGTGAGCAAAACTCTCTTACTGATTCACAAAGCAAATGCTGTGGCCGTGTGAGCTGTCCCAGAAGTCTTCATGGCATTGAGGTGAGTTTGACTTCATACTCCAGGAACACAACCACTGGGAAGGGGCAGAACCAAGTCCCAGCTTCCCATCACCTAACCCAAGCCCTCTTTTGACCTGTAAGGTAGAAAACAGATACCTTAGGGAACCCCACATGGCTTTGAAAACCGGTGAAAGACTTTGCAAGGGAAAAAGTAGCCTGTAACCTCTGGTCCCAGCTCACCTCTGGCCAGGATGACTTCTCTGCTTCACTGATAACGTGAGGTAATTCAAGAATCAGCATGACACAAGCAGCAGGCTTACTCCCCCTGCACAGAGCAATACTTTAGTGTTCATTCTTGCAGACCCACATGGAGTCATTGCCAGATGTGCAGACCTGGCCTGAAGCCCACCGGAGCACACGGTGCCCTTGGTTTCCACAGACAATGGATGGGATCTAGAGGGAAGGAGGAATCCAATGCCTTTTGAGGACATTGGTGGAGGCAGTGGTGCTCCAGGTCTTGTCTGCCAGAACATGGGAAAGGTGGGAGCAGTGCCCACCCCCCATGAACATAAACAGCCCATCTGAGCCAGCCTGTAGGCATCTCCCACCATCCTGCAGACTGCGCCCGTCTGACTGGCAGCAGCACAAAGGAACCCCCACTTCCCCCCGGCTGCAGCTAACAGTAATCCGGACGGGGAATCCCTCTCCTTTCAGATCCCCTGCCTGCCGTTACAAGCCCTGGGCAAAGCTGGCTCATTGCAGGTTGCAGAGCATCTGCCAGCAGCCAAAGCAAACAGAAAAACAGCCGTACCAAGGACCTCAGCAGTCGGGGTTACCCTTGGCAAGTGCAAGCACTGCGGTACAGGCTGTAAGCCCTGGTTCATGCAGGACCTGCTGAAGAAAAGGGGGCAGGTGGACCTGCAGGGCTCTTCCATGAAGGGCTTTATTTGTGACATAGGCTTGGGGTTGGCCTGGCTGTCTATCACCCTCCAGAACCCCAAATCTCTGCTTTGTCCCAGCCTGAGATCAGCAAAAGGTAATGAGAACTTGTCTGCCCTTGGATTCTCCTCTTTTCTCCATGAGGATCTCCAGACCTTCTCCTAAGGGCTGCCTCCTGCTCCCCCAAACGAGGGAAGCTTAAACAGAATGGCAGAAATCACAAAGTGGTTGGGGTTGGGAGGGACCTCTGGGGGTCATTGGGTCCAACCCCTTTGCTCAGGCAGGGCCACACAGAGCCAGTTGCCCACAACTATGTCCCCACAGATTTTTAGTATCTCCAAGAGCTGAGACTCCACAACCTCCCTGGGCAACCTGTGCCCTGGCCAGTTTGTACCTTTTGGCCCTTCCAGGATTAAGTTCACTCTGGGTTTGACCATGAGCCAGCAACGTGCCTTCCAGCTCACTGATTCCTGCCTGCCATGGGTTGCCCTGCAAGCAGCAAACACTGGTGTGGCCCCTGTGCTTTAGGAAAGCAAAAGGGGTGGGTTCAAATGATCTGGGCTCAGTCCTGCCCATAGCCTGGGGAAAAATGAACTCAGCTCTCAGGTGCTGTAGGGCCTAGCTGAAAGGAAGGGACTTTATTTGAAAGAAGACAAGCAAAAATGAAGTAATGTTGAGTACCTTGCAGTATGAACTGCTCCTGGTCCTGCTAACACCTGCATCTTGATGAGCAGCAATGGCTTTTCAGTAAGGGCCTCCATAGCAGACAGATTCTGGACTTGGTCTTCTGCTGACAGGAGACTCCCTGCTCTTCTTGCTTGAGTTGCAAATCCAGGGTGAAAGCCACCATCTCAGATTAGGGTAACCACCCCACTAAGACCTACTTATTTGACCCAGACTTTTGTACTTTATTATCACAAGCTTCCTTTCACCTCCCTCCCCTTTTTCACAGGTATCATTTTTAGCTGAGATGGTTCAACCCCTCTCCAGGTGCAGCCACTGGTGCTGTGGGCCTTAGCACATCTTACCTGCATTTGGGAATGCTGCAAGTTGCTCGGCCAGCAAATACAGAAGGAATTTGGCCATCAGGAGATAACTACCCAAAGTGGACTGCATCCAGTAATACCTCTCTCGTTTTCAGGACATGCTGATGATGGCGAGACACCAGATTTTACCTGAAGCAGCTCAGGATGTGTTTGTAGCTGCTGTTTCCCCGGGAGATTTTCACCTCTAGGAGGGATGGAAGACCCACGGGGACACAAACTTCTGCTGGCAATGCAAGAGGGGGAAGATCAGGTTTGCCCACAGCTGTATGCAGCTGGGTCACTCACTGCAGTGCTTTGAAGCCTTTCTGCACACCCTCCTTCAGAGACCTCCTGGTCAACCCAGCCTGAACCTCCAAAAATTTGGCTGCTGCTTCTCCTCCACAGCTCCTGAGCCCAGCTCAAGTTTCTTGGCTGGCTGGCCGGGAACTGATGGGTGCCTGCTGAGTCCTGGATGCTTTTTTAGTGCCAGTGGCTCCAGCTGGTCTGCCTGTGCTGGGGAGAGCTGGTAGGCAAGGGAGTAGGAAAATAGCATAGGAAAAAGATGTGACTGTGGCTCTGTTTTGTAATCCAAGGGCACTCTGGTTTTAATCTAGCTTGGGAAAACCCTGAGGGATGTCTCTGCAAGGAAAATAAAGAGAGAGAGCACTGAGTTGTCAAGGTCAACCGGCTCCTCGTGTTTTGAGAAAGGGCAGGACTTGTGGCAGGGCTGAGCCACAGACAAGGCTCTGCCCAAGCTGCAAGGCGAAAGCAAGCCCGAGGCAGACTCCTGCAGACCAAAAGCACAATCCATGCTATTTCCATCATGCTCTGGGTGAACCGAGGCCAGGACAGCCCCTGTGGACAGGCTGCATCTGTCACTGACACTGGCCTCAATCTCTGCCCTACAGCCTGGATGAGCAAGACCTTGGACACCATTAATGCACCAAGGTCTGGAGGACCCAGAGCTTGGCTGAAGCTTGGCCCAACAGCCCACTGAGATGCTGGCAATGGGGAAGATGGCAGAGCATGATCTTGAGCAAGACCCTCTTCACTACCAGCACAGGTGGGCTGAGAGTTGCATCAATTTAGCACTATGGTTCCCCTCATGGAGATGTCAGTGCCCAAGAAGAAATGTGCTTACACCCACAGCGCATCCCTACCTAGGCAAGACACTTCATCATGCCTATAGCAACGTGGGGCTCCCACAAGAAGTCATATAAGGAGCAGGTCTGAGGGCAGTAAATCCTTTGAAACCCAATCTTTGTACAGAAACTGAGGGACCTCAGAGCCCACCCAAGGTCCCAGCCCCCTCATTCCACATCCAGGTGAAATTCTGGCTCGCATCAGCCTCTTCCCCACCATGCCATGCTTGCCGTGCAAGTAAAACCCTACAGGGCTTAAAACCAACCAGCCTCCACTCAGTTTCGTGTCACAGGTTGGGACACTTCTTCCTGGCCCAAAGGGAATTTTTGGGCCACCCAGGAGCTTTCATCCTGCTTCGTTTTGTCCCTTCCCCACCCCAGTCTAGCCACAAGCCAAGAACATAACTGGGAAGCTGTGCGCACATACCCACGTGTCTGCAACCCTTCCCAGCACAGGGTCTTGCCCGCTGCCTCCAGGATTCAGCCAATCAGGAATATTTGGACCGATCTTATCTTCCTTTCACACAAAAATCACAGAATGTATAGATATGTATCTTGGCAGGATACACTGCCTTTCCCAGCTCAGGGGAGTTGGGGAAGGTTTGATTTTCTGCAATCCACCCATTTACATCCTCCTAAAATGCAGCGCTCGAAGGGGGGGAGGATGTTTTTTTGGTTCAATTTTGCTGTTTTATTTCAGATTTCAATGATTCTTGTGTTTGTAGTAGTTATTGTACTAACAGTTTGAGGTGTTCTACCTCCCCGGGAGAAGGATTCAAAGTTCAACCTTTCCTTTAGGACACACAAACCATTTTCTTCCCAGATCAGTGGCATTTTCAGGGCCCTTTTTACCCACCATCCCTACATCCCATATAAATCCTTGGCAATGGGTGAGTAGCTCTCCTCTGTCCCACAAGTATCCACCTTCTCTCCAGCAGCAGCAGAGGCTGGAGGCAGCTCATCACATGGCAGAGATGCTCTCCATAGGAAGCCCAGTACCGCTCAAAGACACCCTCTTAGAAATCATGTTCCAAGCCAGTATTTTTTTTTTCCCTGTGCCAAGCTCCAAGTGTTGTTTTCTCCAACCTCCCGGGTTCAAACAGGGGTAGGGAGGAAGGCGAAGTGTTAAAGAGGTGAAGCAAAAGGCCTCTGGGACATCCCACCTGCAGCTTGCAAGGAGAAGGATCAAGGGGACTGAAATCAGACACTGGATCTTTCCATAACGAAATGGCCCAACACTGCCAAGAGGGTTTTTTCCACTCTACAGCTACTATAGGGTTGGTGACAGGAAAGCTAATTATATCAACATCCTGTTTACCCGGCAGCGTGCAACAAGAGCCCAGATATACTCGGGCTGTGAGGGCATACTCTGATCCAGTTGCATGAAAGAAAAAATCTCAGCCATGCATCTGGATCATTTTTTTCTGCAGGTGAAGTGCGACCTGCTCCCACTGCCCCAAACCTTTGTTGGTTTTGCCCAAAGAGAGATCCTGGAAAGTAAACTATGCAACATCTACCTTGTGCAGATCCTGCTGAGAACAGCCCGCAGAGCTGGGAAGCTGCACACCCTGCTCTTGTTGGAGGACATGGGGTTTATTTAAATCCCTGTGGGCTCTTGCTAACCCTGCAGCAAGCCCCAGCCCAAAGCCCGGGAGGGAACTTTCCCTGGGAACACCCTGACCAAGCAATACTTTGCGGAAGAAGCAAAACACCCAGCAAAAACCACCCAGCAATTCAGGGCACCCTGCCTCAGTTTCCCTCTCTGTCGGAGCTATATCCAACAGACCGGAGCCTTTTTCCCATGCCCTTGTCCCACACCTCACATTTCTGGCTGGCAGGCAGCTGGGTGTGCTGGCAGGGTCCTCTCCTGATGTGGTTTTGGTTTCAGCCTTTCCACTAGATTGCCTCACATCAGCCACGGCCTCTCTGCTCATCTGCTGCTGTCCCACATTTCCCATCACTTTACTTCTCCTGCGAAGCTTGAAACATGATGGGACAGCCCGGTGAGAGCAGAGCTGGAGGAAAGAGGAGGCCACAACAAGCCTTCTCCACCTTCTTCCACTCCCTGGCACGTTGCCACCATGCCCTGCACCTAAAGACCTTGAGCTTATTATGGGTTATAGTGACCATTCACGGCAGCAGACTGAACACCATCCTGTTGGCTCTTCTCCCTTCAATATCAGCATTTCAGAGCGCCTGTTAAACGCAAACCCAGTGAACTCAAAGAATTTGTACAAAGCTGGAGAAACCATCCAGGAGCAGAAAGTATCGATTTATTCTGTCCCTTCTGATGGCTCAGGAAACAGCAGGAGAAAGCATCTTCTCCGACCCTTTCTTGGCCAACAGAGCTGGTGGTACACTGTGATGTAGAGAAAGAGCTGACAGGCACAAATTCCCGAGGGAGGGCTAGAGCTGCCAGCAAGCAGGGATTTGGCAGCTGGATGTGGTCCAGGAAAGCACTCAGACCTGCCTCTGGATGTCATAAACTGCCAGCACGTTTCTACCCGAGCAACAGAAATGAATGGACCAGAACATTTCAGTCGGAAGGGACCTACAATGACCATCTAGTCCAACTGCCATATAGTGTTGATAAAGCCAAGAGAGAAAAAGATGGAGATCCACATCTGGATCCGAATTTACTCAAAGCTCCAGAGGGCTCAACAGAGTTTGGGGTTGGACCCACCCTGGTGAGAGCCCATGGGGTGGGCAATGGTTTTTGTAGCTGTGCTTTAACACCTTTTGCCTTTCCTTGCAGGCGATGTGCTCTGGACCCTAACCCGCTTGGGATAGCAAAACAAAGTTGCTGAACTGCTGGAGGTCCTGCCTTCCAATGACCAATCAAGCCAAGATCCCATCACCTCTTTGTTATTAGTGACCCTCCAGAATTTTTGGTAAGGGCTATGTCATTAACCGTGAGCTCCTGGTACCTTTCCAAAGTGCAGTTATATCCAGTCTCCTTCAGACCCTGATACAATTTCCGAGGGTTATGTAACAGTCGAAATACAGCACAGTGGTGTGGGGCACAGCTGCGTGGTCAGGTGTCCCCTCTCAGATGGACTACCAGGGTGCAATAATCACCTTTCCATTAACATCTAGGTATTATGAAGCTTGATGACTCGGTTCTCACAAGGTACTCTGTTAAGAGATGGTGAAGAAAGACAGATAGGCAAAGAACAAGGAGAATCTGAAGGACCAGACCAGTCTCAGAAATAGCATGGCCAGCAGGACTAGGGAAGGGACCTGAGCCCTGGGCTCGGCACTGGGGAGGCCGCCCCTCGCTGAGGGGGTTCAGTTTTGGGCCCCTCACCCCAAAAAGGCCATTGAATGACTCGAGCGTGGCCAGAGAAGGGCAACGGAGCTGGGGCAGGGTCTGGAGCACAGGTCTGCTGGGGAGCGGCTGGGGGAACTGGGGGGGTTCAGTCTGGAGAAGAGGAGGCTGAGGGGAGACCTCCTGGCCCTCTGCAACTCCCTGCCAGGAGAGGGCAGAGGGTTGGGGGTGGTGTTGGTCTCTTTTCCCATGTAAAAAGCAATAAGACAAGAGGAATCGGCCTCAAGTTGTACCAGGAGAAGATTAGATTGGATATTAGGAAAAATTTCTTCACCGAAAGGGTTGTCAAGCACTGGAACAGGCTGCCCAGGGAAGTGGTGGAGTCACCAACCCTGAGGGTGTAGATGTGGCACTGAGGGAAATAGTTTAGTGGTGGCCTTGGCAGCGCTGGGTTAATGGTTGGACTCGATCTTAAAGTTCCTTTCCAACCTAAATGTTTCTGTGATTCTATGATTCTGTGACCCTCACAATCATTCATTTCCAAAAAAACCCAAGACCCAAGATCCACACATCAGCCAAGTCTGAGTCAAGTCAAATAATGTCTAAGGATTTTCTTCCTTAGACATTACCAGGCCTAATTAATGTTAGGTCAAATGCCATGGCCAAGACTTCAGGAGACCACTCCTGTTGCCAAATCCTCTTCCTTCCTTCCTTCACATCAGCTGCAAAACTGAAATGATCATGGTTTTTTTCCAGACCTCGTTATAAATTAGCAAGGCTACCCAGGTGTATTTACTATCCTGCAACACAGAAATATTGTAAAACACCATGACCCACCATTGCAACCTTCTCTCAAGTCCTCTTTCATCAAGACCATCTGAAGAGAACGGAGAGGTTGTTCCTCAGGCCCTGTGACATGAATCACCTCATGGGGTACCAAAATAGCTTCAAGCCTTTTCCACTGAAAAATATAGATTTAAGTGGCCAGAAGAACTCATGAATTTGGCAAATCACCATGGCCAGATGAAAAAAAAGAAGAAAAAATACACAAAAATCAGAGGGGTGTACGGAAAAGTCAACATCTGCCCCAGCTTATTCACACCAGCAGTACTAAATCAAAACAGAGTTAAGGCTGGAAACAAAAGCAAAACAACTCTTGGTTTGGGTCATATTTCTTTTTTTTTTTTTTTCCCCTAGTTTCTGTTCTCAGTGGGGGGGGGGTGTCTTCTGTTTATTTACTTTGTTTAACTTGGCCCCAAAATTCCCTTTGATTTTTCATTGTAAACTGAAGGCGAAACCCAGTTATTTACACAGCTGCCTGCACACCCCACCACAGAGCACGAGCCCCTCATGATGGAGGCGTAGGGACAGCCACTTAGGGTCAACCCAGATGTGCCACAGGAGATGTCCTGTGACAGAGGAGCAGGAGGGATGGCCACAGCACATCTCAGCTTGTCCTCCAGCATCCCCATGCAACCCGCAGTGCCATGCAAAGGCAGGAGCATGGTGAAGTCATAGAATCATAGAATCACAGTATGGTTTGGGTTGGAAGGGACCATTAGAGGTCATCTAGTCTAACCCCCGTGCAGTGAGCAGGGACATCTTCAATCAGGTTGCTCAAAGCCCTCTTCAACCTGGCATTGAATGTTTCCAGGGATGGGGCATCTACCACCTCTCTGGGCAACCCATGCCAGTGTTTTCCACACCCTCTCCTACATGCCATGAAAGCCAACAGAAACAACAGCAATTCAGCTAAAAGAAAAGGCAAGGTTAACAGCTGCAGAAATAAAAGAAAAAAAAAAAAAAAAAAAAAAACCCAAAAACCCAGCAAATTTAATTAAGAGTTTTGTGAGCAGCGTAGAAGCAGGATCCTGGTTCCCTCTAGCCAAGGTCTGGAAAGGCAGAACCCCCACGTAGGCACATTGGTAGAGAATTTGCATGAACAGCCCCAAATCACACATCAGAGCATGAAGAGGCTGGAAAAAGTCCAGGTTTTCCTTTTCCACCTCTCCACACAAATACGGTTCCATGCTGTGGGAGACAGTGTAGTAAGGAAGAGCCACTGCCCTACAGCAAAGCAATGCCAAAGTCAAGTTTAACCTAGACCCAGACTTTTTAGGAGCCCCGCCTGCCTTTCACCTCTGGATGAAGGAAGAGAAGGGGATGGAGGGTTTTCTGGTTTG
Source organism: Athene cunicularia (assembly GCF_003259725.1). Taxonomy (NCBI): domain Eukaryota; kingdom Metazoa; phylum Chordata; class Aves; order Strigiformes; family Strigidae; genus Athene; species Athene cunicularia. Next base: position 2,647,334 of record NW_020799098.1, on the reverse strand, counting down.
CAGTCCCTTCTCCTCCTCCACAAAGGTAGTGGTGGGGGATTTTGAGGGTTCATGTTTTGGGGGCCAGTTCCAGCAAAGGAAGATCATGCTTTGTTCATCTTTTAAAATCCTCTGGATGAGTCGACGCATCTCTTGAGAAAAGCAAGCTGGGCAATCACACTGGAACTTTCCGTATGTACCAGAGATGCAACTACATAGCTGAGCGCTCCCAGCATGAGAAGCAAAATGTTTTTACAGAGTAAAAGAGGAGATAAAATGAAGAACCAGATGCTCTAGTGAGGTCCCAAGCTCTGTACCTAACCTGGCACAGCATTATAGTCCTGTCCTACTACTACAGGACATGGGTTAGGACACCGGGGCTTGGTCAAATTGTGTAGGATTCCAAATTGTGTAGGATTGGGATATCCCACCTGCCTCCAGCTGCTGTTCCAGAAGAGCCCCAGTCTCTTGAGAGCCTTCTGCTAAATCTACCAGCCCCACAGAGACGTCCCAGGGCACTGCCCCAAGGAGCGATGTTGCCTCTAATGCACGGAGCCTTAGGGAGGGAGAGAGGGAGGGAGCACTGGGTCTATAAAATTCACATGTGACAAACTTCTTTGGGACTGAAAAAGAATTTCAGAAGGATGTAAAGAGCTTCAGGACAGCTGCCTACAGCCCTTTCTCCCTTATTCCTGACCGAGTGTTGCAGGAAGGAGAAGCCTTGCTATGCCAGGAGGAGTTTGCAACAGGCACGTGGCCAATGGAGGCAAATGTGCTGCCAGACAAGGACAAGATCTGCTCAGGGACAGAACCCCATCCTTGGCAAGTACTGCCGGAACAGTGAATGCAAGGACCTTCCCCACCTCTGACTTTCAGGGTCGCCTCTGATGCACAAGGAACAAAACAGCTGCAGAAAACAGCTGGAAGTTTCCCTCCCCACCCAACAGGGGCAAAACATTTTTTTCCTCCTAATCTCATTCTTGCAAAATGCTGAGCTATTTTAGCTGTAATTTTCCAAAAACATTTCAGCCTGAAGGCAGCTAGCCAGACTGGAGAAAAAGTAGAGTCTGGCCGAGTTATCATTAATTAAAGGCAAAGTCTTACAATAATAGAAAACAAGGAACATGTTAATGATAGATACCAGCTCTTCCTTTAGACAGGCAGCACCTTGCCAGCCACTGACATAGAGCTGCCCTGGGGCACCAGAAAGGAGTCAGTGGATGGATGGATGGATGGATGGATGGATGGATGGATGGATGGATGGATGGATGGATGGATGGATGGATAGTAAAACAGAGAAGCCTGTTTCCCACTCATGAAAAAGGGCAGGGTACCCTTCATATCCTCCAGATAAAGCCCTGTGAGCACAACCAGTCAGAGGAGATCCTCTCAGCCCCTTCTCTATGGGCATCAGGCACATTTCAGGCTGCCCTTCACAGCTGCCCCACAGCCCGTGGTACTGGTGCCATCAGTTGTCATGTCACTGGGAGAAGGCCTGGGGATGCAAACTAATTCATTTCAGAGTTTTCCACTGATCTCTGCAGAAGTCCTTGTTCGTCTCCAGACCATGAGAAGCTCTGGAGCATCAGAATGCCCAAAGGTGATGCCTTCTGTGAGCTGCACCTAGAATCACATGGCCTTTCAACACTTGGACTGTGGAAGATGGTGTCTTCAGCAAAAGACAAGTCCCCTCCTGAAATAAGAGGGATGCTTTGGGATCTAGCAAGGGGACAGTGCTAGCAAATTAATTCAACACTGCACAAATGAGGTAGCTTGCTCCAAAGGCACAAAGCAGTCCTGGGAAAAACAGGGTCCCGACCCACAAGCCCTCAGTATGTATTAAGACCACCAAAAGCCTCACCAGGATGCGGCCCCACATTGCACAGACTGACCTGGGGTTTCCAGCCAGCTCAGCCTTTGGAAACATCATTGCAGAGCTCTGGGCTTGCTCACGCCAGAGCGGGTGCTCCAGTGAAAATTGCAGTTGGAGACTGTAATCCAGCGACAGACAGCTGGAGGGTAGCAGATTTCCATCAAAACCACAGAACATCAGAATTGCAGATACAGCAAAATCTGCGAACAATCCCACAATCTGCTTTAGCCAAGAACATTTACATCTCGTTTTGGATCAGGAGGACCGACAGACCAGCAGATTCAGACCTTGGGAATACTGACTCAGGAATTCTTAGATTGTTAAAGTATCTCGTTTGGGCTTTTTTTTGGTCTGTCTTCTTGATTTAGAGCCATTAGGTCCTATCTTTTCAACCTCCTCTGTGCAGCTGGATGGACCAGACAATTTTCTTGCATGAAGATCTATTCATGCAATATTCCTGTGAACACCCGCACAAGTCAGGGCAGTAAGAAAAAGCACCAGAGAACCCAACCAACAGCCAACATCATCTGTATCCCTGGTGTATTGTTCTTAATTGGTTGCTATAATAATTTTTCTATTAATTTATTTTATTGCTTTTGTTCCTAAGCTATCCTTTCACGGATGAAGGTCACTTCATGCAAGAAAGAAGTTTCTGGTGTGAAGAGGTAGGATTTCCACGACATTTTCAAGCTATATTGCAAGTTTGCATCAGACTTCAAGAATCAGGTGAGATTCCAAACCTTCATACTCTTGGACAGGAGAGTGATAGAGAAGCAGGGCCGGTACACCAAAGGGCACATCTGAAGTATATCCAGCAACATGCATCTCCCACCAAGGAGCCAGAAGATGCAACAACAGCTCTGGGCATGATCATTGCCTGCAGGGAGACGTGGTCAATCCCCCATCCCTTCTTCTCCCAATTTCTGTGTCCCTCTCCATCGGTGTGTGAGCGGAGGGGAGGCCTGGGACAGCTGCGTCCATCGCTGCAGGAAATCCTGAGGCGAGAAGGGACCGTGTCTGGGAGAGGAAGGCATGCCGGGGAAACGGGACTGTCAGGATTCAAAGCAAATATCCTGTGCCAGCCGCGTCGCAGGCCCTGTGACACTCGTGTCTCCCCACCAGGGTTTGATGAGATTTGGCTGGAGGCCTAGCCCCATTTTGGGTCCTTTTTTTTAAAAAAAAAAAAAAAATTTGCTTTAAAGCTCGCTTCTCCAGAAATCTCTTTTCTGTCCCCTTCCTCCTGCCATTCTGCCACCCATCACTGCGCTGAGTTGCCCGGTCTCCTCTGCAGAGTGTGGCTTCATTGCTGAGCCCCAACAGCCACTGGTTGCTCTCCCCCAAGACGTGACCCTCCGCAGTTGCTTCCCACCACGTGCTCTCTCCATGACAAAGCAGTGCCTCCAGCCTGGCACCAGGCATGGGAAGGGGGCAAGACCCAGCACTCTGATGGATCTGGGAAACCTGTAAAACCCTGGGTTTGACCAAAAAACAAATCTGGACTTCAGGTTGCCACGGTCACTGGTCCATCACTCCTCCTAACTCCAGCGCTTCCCCAGCTTGGCCATCATCTGTTTCTCCAGAAGGAGAAGCATGTGGTCCTTCCAGAGCCACACGCTGACTTGCAGCCCTCCAGCTGTTTTCTCAGGCTACCTGGTGAACAGAGGCAGTGGGGTGTCCTTCCACCATCCCTGAGGGTCCAACATGGGGTCCTTCAAGCATGACACACACATCCACACAGGGATGCTGAAGTTACCCCTTTCACCTCCCCATCTCCCTCTTCTCCGTCTCCCACATAAACCAGGTCCCGGTGCCTTGGCCAGACGCTAACCTCACCGGGGCTCAGACAGACCATGGGCACCCCCCTCCTGCAGGGACCCTGCCTCCTGGCCCACAGCACCTCCCCATGGGACCTCCTCCCTGGTCCTATATCCCTCACTAAGCAACTCCTTGTCCCTGGAGCAGCTTCCAAGACACTTTCTCCTGCCGGTAAAGAGGAAACAAGGGTCTTTTCTGTCCTCCTCAACACTACATAAGCTCCACAGAGGTGTAAGTCCAAGTAGTAGGTTCAGGGCAAGAACACTTTGAAGATGGGGCTGAAGTAAGGCGGGGAGGCGCCAAGACCACAACGAACAAATGGCAAAAATTTCCCGAAGACAGAGTTTTCACTTTCGTATCTAATACTGCTCCTCATTCCAGATAGTCCACAGGGATTTAGCTGGATGAATTTACTTAGTATCTGCCCTCCAAATCCACCCCTCCTTGGAGAGCCAGACCCAAGACATGTAGCCCATGAAGGAGCTTGGTGTCAGCTGCAGACATCACTCTGGACGCGAGGACTTGTACATGGACCAGCCTGCAGCAAAGCCTGGGTTTGGGTCTTCCTCCAGAGTCTGTGCATATGGGACAAATGTACTGAAAAACTCCGCAGGGCAGCGCTGCAGCCTCCACACTTAGCAGGTAATTCAGCTGCCCCACTTGTCCTATCGACATGGACCAGGGCGAAGCGTCAATCCCTGAGAAAAGCATCGCCAGCAAAGTAGAGTTTTAAATACAGGTTTCCAAAGCTTAGTGGCAGTGGACACCGAGCCCTTTTCAGGAAGAAAAGCTGTCCCTGACCTTCGCTGCTGATGGAGGAAGAGGAGAGGGGAGCACCCGGGGAGGTCCTCCCAACCCCACAAGCCCACTTTCCCAGAGAAAGCCACGTGCCCTGAGTGGTGCTCGCAGCTCCGGAGACATCTCTGCCCCACCAGCACTGCTGTGCTTCTGGATATAGCCACTAGAGGATGGCAATGTCCTAGGCCACCCGCTGCACGCTGGAAACCACTGAGATCCAGCTTCGGAAACCGGCTGCACGGGGGAGGCCGCCAAAAGCAGCCAACCCACGTCACTCAGGTCCAAATCACGAGCTGAAAATCCCCGGCCCTCAGCTCTGCTTGACATCCCGAATCAACTGGTAACAGATTTCACAGGGGATCAGCCCACACGTGCTCCCTGGTTCCCTCAGGACACGGGTTGTTGGTTGTTTTGATGAGTTACCTGGTGCATTTCCAGATGTTACTGTCCCCCCTGCCAATTTTTGTGACTACAGGACAGTCAGAGCCCTGACATCAGAGAAAACCTCTGTGGTTTTCTTGCATCCACCATCATAAAGTTTGACCAGAGCAACGACCCTCTGGGTTCTCCATGGGGCCATGATTGCGGGGAGCCTGACGCACCGAGGAGATGGAGGCAGCCCGCCACCTTGACCCCAGCATGCCTTCCAGGGGACTTTCAAAGCAAACAAATGTCTGGGAATGATGAATGCCAAAGTAAAAGCCCGATTATGCAAAAAATGTCCTGTCTGAGCCGCAGCTTGAAGAAATATTCCTCCTCACGAGGAAGCATAAAAGCCAAGCTGAGCTGCAGAATGAGTCCTTTGAACTCGTTAGGGAATAAAACATCATCAGTTGTTTCAAAATAAGATCATGGCTGAGTGTGATCAAACTTGAGACTGTGTGTGCCTTATTCATGGGTGTGCATCGCCCTGTTGTGGCCACAGAGCGGGTGATCCTGAACGATTCACCGGGAATCAACTTCTCCCCTCCCTTGGGGTTGAATTCTGACCAGCGTTGCAAGTGTTTTGCTCAAAGTAGAGAAGAAAATGTTCAGTTCCTGGCGGGTTTGAGCAAAGCAACCAGGATACCCCTCCTGAGACACTGGGAAGAATTCATTATCTCAATATGCAAATAGATCTTGGTATGCAAATATGGGTGCTTTTGGGGGCTGGAGGGGCATGGTGGTACCTCACCCTTTCCAGGAGGTATCCCAGCCCCGGGGAGGGGGAGCCAGTGGCAAACACGCACCCAGAAACACTTTCCCCTTGCTAATTAAGGGCTCTGCTGACACTGTTTTGATGCTAAGTGTGCGCATAACACCTGGGGGAGTCCAGGGCTCTGTGTCAAGGGCAGGGATGGAAATAGACCCCTCAGATTCCAGCTTCCCGCTCCCTGCTTCCCTCCTTGTGGCCATGCCGGTGGCTTCCAGCCTGGCAGGGGCACGGGAGGGAGCTGCTGGCCCCAGGGAAGAGATCATCACCCTCCATAAGCAGGGACAGGTGGTAGCAGAAGGAGAACAGATCAGCACTGCTGGTCTCCCACCTGGTGGTGCCTTCGTAGGGGGCCCTCAGCTCGCTGTCCCCTGCCACCCTCATACGGATCACCTAACCGAGCATCCGGACCCCTTTTCTCTCCAGTGGGGATTTTCACGTGGTGGCTCAGCTTTCTCCACCCAAAGTTATAAAAAGAGACAGCAAGACCTGAGGTTCATCCAGCAAATTCCTTGCAGCAAGGAGAGTAGGTTTTCACAAGGGACCGGGTTGAAGTTTCAGAGCTGGAGCCAAGTTCAGCTGAGTCAAAGCTCCCTACCAGCTTGCCAGCTGGCCATGATGCACCCCAGTTTTATGGGAAAGGCGTCCAGCCAAGAGGCATATGAAGCATTGCCCAGGTCAAGTACTCCTCACCTAGGCACAAAACAGGGCATCGGCTACGTGAATGGAGGCAGGTGTCTCCGCCACAGGACTACCCTTCTCCATTCATCACAAATAATCCCAAAGATGCTCAGCTTAAAAATTCCTGCTACCCCACAGGAAAGCCCTTGGCTGGAAGGACACTGTGAGCCCTCCTGGGTTCTCCCTGGGCCTGGTGGGACAGCTGGTGAAAAGCATCTTCTGGACCCCCCCAAGGAGGATGGTTCAGGATGGACTTTGGCCAACTGCTGAGTGAAGTTACCCAACACGACTGCCCAATGCTGGCCTCAAAAGTCTGAGGACACCTCCCAAATTTTCTGGGTCAAGCCAGCAAGACTGGCCTCTCCCAAGGCCTCAGGACAACTCTGCATTGAGCTGCAGGTCTCCCAGCCCTGCTCTGCAGAAGTAATAATCCTCTTCAGTTCAAGCCAAAGCTCTGACCTTGAGTTCTCCAATTTTGAGGGAGCTGCAATATCTTTTCCAGGGCCTCCCGCTCTCTCCTCTCCATGGGATGGTGTTCCACACATTTCCTATGGGAACTGCTGATCTTTTCCCCCCTCTATTCCCAAGGGCAATGTGAAAGACCATCACTGGGTGCCCTGAGAAGGGCAACATTACGAAGCTGGATGTTTCAGGGGAGAACAGGTCACCCCAGCGGGCCGTGCCTCAGTTTCCCCAGCTATCACAAGAGAATTAGTTAATTTCCAGGATGTTGTGAGGCTCAGAAATAAACCTCACTGAGGCGGGACCAAGCATGACACAGGCAACAGCTTATCTGGGCTGCTCCCAGCACTGCCCAGGAAGAAGAGATCTGGTGAAGCCTTCCTTCCTCAATTAGCTCGGTGACAGGCAGGGTCACCACGGGGGTGGACACGTGCTGTGCTGGGTTTCCCTATGCCCAGAAATTACTCCAATTGCCAAGCACCAGTTCTTCCAGTCTCCCCATTTAGCCGGAGGGTAAATGCAGAGTGGGTTTATGGAGAGAGTCCCGGTGCCACACCTGCCCTACAAGACCTGCCGCTCGCATGCTGGGGTGGGAGGAGAGGTGAAGCCCTTTCCTGGCATGACTTCCATTTTGTGAAGGTGCTTCTGGGCTGGGATTTCTCCTGCTGGAGAGGTGTTTGCAGGAGGATTTCACAGCAGAGTGGAGAAAAACACCTTAAGCTCTGCCCCCATCACCCTATGAAGCCCCAAGCCCACCCAAGAGCAAGAAAATCCCCCTCAAGGGCTTTCATCCACATTTTATACCTGGGGAAACTGAGGCACGGGGATGCAGCTTGGCCAGAGGGCTCCCTGCCGTTGTTTCTCTACAAATATTAGAGGATTTTGGGGTGCAGCCAGGATCTTGCATCTTCTTGGCCCAGCTTGTGCAGGGAGAGGGATGTCGACCTCCCCATCTACTCCCTCCTTTGCGCAACTTCCTTAATTACAGCTTCAGCAGAGAATCCCACCTCTCCCTCCTCACCCGTCACCGTTTCTACCTGGGTCATTGCACGCTGATTTACTGCCATGCGAGCAGCTTTAATCCCCAGCGAGGAGCTAACCTTCTCCCGTTACAGGGCCAGGATGGCTCAGGGGAGATCAACTTGGGATCGTTTCCCACAGCACAAGGTAATAAGATGTCTGGGTTTCTCTCCCCAGGCTCATGTTGCAAACCCAGCTCTGCCGCTTCCCACAGGCTCACTCACAAAAATTTCTGAGTCCCTGTGTGACACCGATGCCAACCTCCCAAAAAGCCATCTGCTCCCCTCCATGGCTGGCCAGGGGCAGGGAAGCTTTGCAGCAGCCTCATAGCTGTTGTCTGCAGGTGGCACGGGAAGTCCCTTCTCACCCTGTTTTGGTGCAAGGGGTGATGATGGTGCTGGCAGCTACAAACTCCGGTTGGGGTGTAAAGGCAGACCCAGAAATCCAGCTCACAGTCGGGGTGACCATCTCATTATGCTGGTGCCAGCATAGCACTATGTTTACAGGGTGCTTTGGTGTCTAGGTACAATGAGGAGGTTCAGCAAGAGAAAAAACGGTTAGAAATGACCTGTGGGCAGGATTCACTCCCTCCTCACACGCCGGGAAGGGGAGCAGACAGAGCTGGAAGGTGCTCAGGGCAGGGACTGCATCTCCCTATAAACAGAGGCAAAATTTCCCGTAACCACAAGGCAAACAGCTCTGAGAAAGGCCAAGACCCACAAAGCACCAAAAAAACCCTTTGGAGGGACGAGCGTTGGTGGAAGGATTGGAGTGGAGCTATTTCGGGTGGCCTCTGCTGCTGCTGCATTCAGCCTTTCCTTCTCCCTGCTCTCCCGACCAGGCTCGGCCGGCTCCGTGGGAAGGCTCCGCGATGCTATCGGGAGTCACGGCTCTGCCCATACTTGCAGGAGGTAAATCTGCATTCGGTACGAAGGGTGGGGACTTTCCTCACTCCCGACTTAAAGGCAACTTCAGAGGAGCAGCATCTGCCTCTCACCAGCACACAACAAGAGCAGGCGTTTGATGGTCACTTCACCAGATTTTTTCAAACGTGGAAGAGGCAAGTTAATTGGCCCCTCTAGCTTGGGGCCAGTGGTAGCCATGAGAACCCCAGAATCACTCCGGCTGGAAAAGCCCCTCTGGATCATCGAGTCCAACCCTCAGCCTGACTCTGCAAAGTTCTCCCCTACCCCACATCCCCCACAGCTCATCCCAACGGCCCTGAAACCCCCCCAGGGATGGGGACTCTCCCTCCCTGGGCAGCCTGTTCCACTCTCGGACCACTCTTGCTGGGAAACATTTTCTCCTCCTGCCCAGCCTGACCCTCCCCTGGGGCAGTTTCCAGCCGTTCCCTCTTGTCCTGTCCCTGATCCCCTGGGAGCAGAGCCCAGCCCCAGCCTCTCTGCAATGTCCTGTCAGGAGCTGCAGAGAGGGATCAGAAGAATGGGGCTGGAGATGTCATTGCTTGCAGAGGCTCCATGTCGGGGAAGGCAGCTGGTCTGTCGATAACCTGATTGAAGAAGAGTTTGACCTTGACAAGATTCCGGTGTACCCTTGAGATAAGGAAGATTTGCTTAAAGCAAAGAACTTCCAAGGAGCTGCCAACTACACAGCAGGATGAAGCAATCAGGGAGGAAAATGATAAAGGTTATCCAATGAGAACGTTAAAAAACAACTTTTTGACCAATTATATTTTAACACCGGCACCTGAAATATATAAAAAAGCATGCTCTTAGTAATAAAAACTACTAGCTGCTTGTTCACCCATGTGAGCGTATGTGTGTCGCTTTGTCCATCTCTACAGTGACAGCTCCAGGGGATTTATCTTCCTCTCTTTTTTTTTAATTTAATTCAGGATAGAGATGACTTGCTCTGCACACACGTTTGCTACCTAAAGCTCGCTCCGTGCAGGGCCCACTCTCCATGTGAGGCAGAAGGGTCACCAAAAGAGTGTGCTGGGTCCCAAATTCAGTGTCCTCAGCCCCAAAAGCTGAAGAAGAGCTCTGGTCATCCCATCTGCTGGATGTTGCAGTGGTGGCCCTCCACACCCAGACACCCTGATGTTGTCCATCGCATGAGCTGCCCTCTGCTTCCTCCCAAACGCACTCGTCTCTTGCATGTGGCAGCATCCCCATCTCCTATTGACCTGCCATGGGACAGGGGACATCCCGCACCCCCCCCCGCCTGCTTCCCGACACCACAAGCCAGGTAGCACCTCACCACCTCCATGCACAAGGGCATCTCCTCCGATTTTCACCTGCTGGGAAATTATCCCCCATGTAAAAGTTGTCCCCAGCTTTATCCAGGAACCCCTTTCCCTGCAGATGCTCCTGCAAGGCTCTTCCCAGCCTAATTTTAAATTGAGCCTAGCTGATCCAGTGTGGTCCCAAACTGAGGCATCACACATCACAACAATCTCAGGAAGGGACACTATTTTAAAAAGATGCTCTTGGATCTCTGCTCCCCTCCTCCTGCTTTGACTGCAAAATCCGTTTCTACAAAAAAGAAAATAATCCAAAGCGCAAATTGCCCTCAAAAAACCCCTGGGGTGGTGATGAATTTTGGTCCACCACTCCACCTTATGGCTAAATCAATGTGTTAGAGGGAAGTGGCTGCTCTTGGTAAGGTGGGAAACGCCTTCTATTTCCAACACAGCTTCTTGGAGGGGTGTAAAATCCCTGAAACTTCCAAGTGTCAGGGGGATGCCAGCGAGATGGAGCAGGCAGATCACAGGAGCTGCGAGCTCCAGCTTCTGCATAGTCTTGTGACCAAACATGCCCCAAAAGTGTGCCTGGGATGGATCCCACCTGGAGCCCCCAAACGCTCCCAGACAGGAGACACCTATAGCAAAGCCCTGACTGAAGCCCTGGCAGAGCTTTGGGGTGAAACAGTGTGTGTGTGCGTGTGTGTGTGTGAGAGACTGTCTGAGTCTGCGAAGGGCAGTTTGGACCCGTTCCTAGTTTGGAGCATTCCTGTCTCTTTATGGCTGATGTTCTCCAGATGTTTTGCATTGCAGCCTCATGTGGAAATCCACCAGCCCTGGGGCTGAATCCTGCTCAGGGCTCCACGTTACACCCGGCAGAGAGGAGGAGGGTGATTTTACATCGCCGTATGCACGGGAATTTATTATATTTAAGGCAACCCTGGAGCTGAACCACGGCTGCACAAAAGTGCCTACTGCAGTGCTCGCTCTTACTTTTGAACTCTTTTTCCCAAGGAAACACCACGTGTGTTATCACCCCGCCTCCACAAGTCCACCAAGCGCTGTTAAACAGAAGGATGCGGCTGCAACCTCTGGCTCAGGAAGTCCCGAAGCAGCAAATTGCCGGAAACTGAGAGAATATAATGTGGAAAGCATTACCCTGGCTTGGCTCTTGCCTTGCGTTCCTCCCGAGCGGCTCCCCTTGGTCCCGGCCAGCGGACGGATGCTGGCAGGGATGGACTGTGGCTCTGAGCCAGGAGGAGCTCTCGTCCCACCTTGTGTGTGTGTCCCTTGCCCGTCCTCTCCAGTTTTGGTGGATTTTGTTGAACGAACAGAGGTTGCAACCAAAGACCTGGCCATTTTCACTCTCTGCCTGTGTCTTCTAAGGGTGAGATGATGTGCTTGGTGCACTCCTAAGGGATAAAGGGGGATTTGGTTCTCCTCCTTCAGGTCTCGACTCTGGTTCAGTCTCTGTAGGCAATGAGCGTGGCAGTTCTCAGCTTGGTCCCTGTTGGCAAACACCCCATCCCCAACAGGGCCATGGTGGTTCCCCAGCCATGGGACAAGGCCATGGTGGCCCTGGCAGCATCGACGCGGCGGGCCATCGCATTTTCTGTGCGTTAGTCACCACTCAGCCAATGCACACGCCGCCTCAGACAAACCGGTTCAACTGCTGTTTAGGAAACTTTCTCATTTACTATTTATAGATTTTTTTCTTTCCAAAGACATCCCTCCTTTGTCCTTCTCCTTCCTCATCCCGCCACAGTCCACACCTCCCCAAGGGTGAGGAGAAGTTCTGCCCTCTCCCCTCCACAAATCTGCCCATTGCTGGGGCCATACCCGCCTGTACCCACTTCTCCATTTGCCACTCATCCTCTGCCCTTCCCTACGTGTCCATTCCCATGCTGGAGCCAGATCCTGCACAGGTCAAGGGAACTCAGACTCGATGAGGGTCTTTTTCCCGGAGCAGGAAGGTGCAGGCAGAGCCCAGTGGTGTTCATGGGGTGAGGGAGGGTCTGGCTGCCTGATGGGAATTCCTGAGCGCTTTCTCGCGTCTCAGGAAACCACCTGCATCCACCAGCAAACGGTCACTGCTCCGGAAGAAGGCACTTGAAAAGTTTTCCTGACCTCGGTAGTAGGGAAACACCCACAGCGATCAGCTCTGTGTCCTGACCGTGCTGAGCCCAGCTCCAGGCTGTGCCGGACACCCCAAACAGCCACGGGCTGGACACCCCTGGCAGGATCAGTCCCTGCCTGTAGCTCCGAGCCCTACAGCCATGTGTTCCCCAGCTAAAGCTTTCAGCATTGACCAGCGATGTCCAGGTTGTTCATTTTTCCCTGGCACGCTTTGGGTATGGACTGGGGCAGAGCAGGAGGATGAGGATGGACCCATGAAGATGCAGGCTGTGCCATGCCACCTCTGAGCACCTGCAAATGGGCCCCAACCCCATTTACTTTCCAGCATGGATGTGAGCGGTGATTACCTGAATTCCCCTTTCCTATTTGGATTGGCAGGATCCTGCGCTGCAGCTGAGTCCCACAGCACATCGACAGAGAGGAAGAGCTGCAGGGTTTGGGTTGCCACCCAGGAGCAATACCTGCTCTGCTCGTTAGGCTGGACGTGATGCTCAGAGCGAGATCACTCTGGGTGGGTGCAAGGACTGAGGAGGTGGGTCACCCTTGGGCAAGCCCTGCAAAAGCAGCATTGTTCCTTGATCCACAAAGTCATTCATGAGTCAAAGCTCCCGGGCTAATCGTGCCCTGCTATAAGGAAGAGGAAGAGTCTGCCTGGCTACACCCTGCTCCACATCAGTCTGGCAAGGGGCAAAATCAAAGTGCTGTTGATGCCGTGAAAGGGGTGGAGAAGAGGTCTGAGGAAGCAATCCTGCACCCCAAGCATGGAGCAACGCCTGTGCTACCGGATGAACAACACAACCGCAGCAGGGATGGAGGGAGGGAGGTTCCCCACATCTTGCTTTGGAGGCAGAGATGGGATGGGCACACTCTGCCCATGCCTGACGTTCACCAAGTGTCCTTTGCTGGCTGTGATCCCTCTCGGATTGGCCAGCACGGCCACCCCATAGACATGGAGTGAAAGGAGGGAGGAGAGGAGACAAGGAATGGAGTGATCAAACGGTCATGTTGGATGAAGAAGGAAAAAAGGGGAAGAGAGGGTGGGGGAGATTGTTTTCAGCAAAGAAGCTGGAGGAGAGCATTGGGATTGTGAAGGTGTCCAGGACCTGACAGCAATTGGTGCTGGGACCAGAGAAGGGGATGATCTGCAGGAGCCCATCTCTTTCTCTGCCCACCAGATCTCCCATCCACACTACCTGTATGATCAGCTTAGCTAGGCTGGTCAAGTTGGAGGTGCCTTGACCATCAAAGACAAGATATGGGAATAGTCGATCCAGGTAAGCTGGTTTTATGTCCTCTCTACCACTGACACATGCTAAGATGACCAAAGCCCATTTCTGCTGACAGGGTTGAGCCCACACCACATCTTCTGCCACTGGCAAGATGGGCTAAGGGCTGAGATTTCGGCACTGTAGACCTCACCCAGTAACACAACTCAGGAAAGAGCCTGGGAGAAGCAGCCAGAGGGTCACTCTCAGTGACGAGAAGGTCAAAAAAAGAGTCTTCCTGTGAGACCCACTAACACCTTCTTCTGCCTCATTTCGTCAGGGCCTCAGCCAAGGATCAGCCCTCGACAAGCCCTGTGAAAAGCCCACTGCAGCCAGGAAGAGCTCTGGGGGGGCCACATGTCACCGGGCAGTGATAACACTATGGAGCTGCACCTCCCACCATCTCCTCCGTGCTGGCGATCAGAGGGCATCTCTCCCTACAGCCACCTCATTGGTTTTCACCCAAATAGGGAAAATTACACACAAGCCCTGCTGAGGTTGGTGTTCACCTCCCTGTCAGGCAAATTTTTTCTGCTCAAATGAGGGCCCTCAGGCGGCAGCAAGTTGGGTATCAGCATTTGTTTTCAGAGGGCTTGAGACCACCAAAAGTGTAGGTACCTCATTGGGTTCTCCCAGCTCACTTCTCCGTTGGGACCACACTGGGTCCACCCGGCCCTGGAGCAGCCCATGGCTTCCCTCGGGCTTCATGGGTGGATGTAGGTCTAACTCACCACAGGGAGCCCAAAATTCTGCCACCACCCGCGAGCAAGGCTGAAATGCCACCAGAGCAGAGCTTGTCATGTCCCACAGTCACGATCCACCCCAGGCAACATCAGAGGAGCAAGGGATCCTGGCAGGCTGCAGGAGGTGGTGAGTCAGGGCTGCTGCCACCGCTCCAGCCTCCACCCGCTTCATTGGGACACACGGGTCCCATCCCTGGGCTTGTCACCCCGTTTCTCTTGGGATGACAACAGATCTGCTGTGGCATTCGTGGTCCAGCACCACTGGAACTCAGGACTGGGCTGGCAGGAGAGCAATGCAGCTGGCTTGGTTCATGTGCCACAGGAAGAGCTTCCCAAAGACAAGCTGCTCCTATAACAAATCCTCAACCCCCTCTGCTTCCTCCCCCAAGTCAGAATAAAGACTGGGGGGGTCTCTACAGAATCCCAGAATCACTCAGGTTGGAAAAGCCGCTCGGGATCACCGAGTCCAACCCTCAGCCTGACTCTACAAAGTTCTCCCCTACCCCACATCCCCCAGAGCTCATCCCAACGGCCCTGAAACCCCCCCCAGGGATGGGGACTCCCCCCTCCCCGGGCAGCCTGTTCCACTCTCGGACCACTCTTGCTGGGAAACATTTTCTCCTCCTGCCCAGCCTGACCCTCCCCTGGGGCAGTTTCCAGCCGTTCCCTCTTGTCCTGTCCCTGATCCCCTGGGAGCAGAGCCCAGCCCCAGCCTCTCTGCAATGTCCTGTCAGGAGCTGCAGAGAGGGATGAGGGCTCTACAGGCTGGATCAGGGCAGAGGAGCAACACGTGCACTATAAGAGGAGTAGGAGGTCCCTTGGCCAGAGAAAGCAGCCTCTCCTCCACCTCATTTACACAATTTCCCAGCAGGGCTATGCTTGTACAGCGCAGAAGCAGCTCTGGAATGGGATGGAAGGAGATGGTGGAGGTGCACCTTCCTGTGAGCCCTCCTACAACTGACCATGGAGGATTATCACAAAGCAAAAACATCCTGGAAAGGAATGAGAGGAGAAAGGAGACATCTTCCACCTTCCCAATGAGACAGACCCACCCGCCCTTATCACCCCATCTCTGTGCCCGAAGGTGCAGCCGTGCTGGATCTCAGCTGCCTTTGCTCACTGAGTAGGAAAAACTGGATCTTCTCACGCGTAGAGCAGGGTGTAATTAGCAGGAGCGCACAGAGCAGGGAGAAAGTGAACGGTGTGATTTCCCCCGCAGTTTCCCTAAGGGGAAACTGAGGCAAGGAGGACGGTACATCACAGGGAGTTGTTTGCTATAACTGGCAGCACACCCTGGGCGTAGGGCAGTGTCCGGGAGCCCTGTGCTGGGACTGAGAGACCCAACGGTCACCCCACTGTCCTGGGCACCCTCCCTTGCAGGCAGCTGATGTCCAGAGGCAAAAAGATGCTCAGGTGGCTGGAGCCCCCGCTGTGAGGACAGGCTGAGAGAGTTGGGGGGTTCAGCTGGAGAAGAGAAGGCTCCGGGGAGAGCTTAGAGCAGCCCCCCAGGGCTGAAAGGGGCTGCAGGAACGGGGGGAGGGACTCGTCATCAGGGGAAGGGATAGGATGAGGGGGAATGGGGTTAAACTGAAAGAAGTTAGATTTAGATCAGATCTAAGGCAGAAATTCTTCCCTGTGAGGGGGGTGAGGCCCTGGCACAGGTTGCCCAGAGAAGCTGTGGCTGCCCCCTCCCTGGAAGGGTTCAAGGCCAGGTTGGACGGGGCTTTGGGCAACCTGGGCTGGGGGAAGGTGGCCCTGCCCGGGGCAGTGGAACTGGATGTTCTTCAAGTTCTCTTCCACCCCAACCCATGCCATGGTTCTACGTTTCTCTGTGTGCCAAGGACAAAGGCTGCACGCACAGCCTCTCCACCCGCTGCAGCTCCAGGCTTGGCCCCAGCGTGCTGAGGACTGGCCAGCGTGGGAGGAACGGCAGAACCTGATCCCCGAGTGCATTTGCTTCCCAAATTCATCCTGTCAGCTGCTGCCTGTAGGTCCCTGCGGGGCCCTGGCTCTGAAGTCTTCCTCGACACCAGAACTCCCAGCTGAAGGCAGCTCGAAGCGTGTTCAGGCAAATCCTTCCCATGCGAATTGGGGATTCCCACAGCGGGAAGGCGGCTTCGCTCAGTGAAAACATCCAGCAAAGCGGCTCCTTGTCTCATCGCTCTGGCATCCCGAGGTCAGGACCAGCATCATCTTCAAAGATACTGCAAGTCCTCCCACGACACCTCGTCGGGGCATCACGCCGCTGCCCTCCTCTGCTGGTGGGGCAGACGAGGGGGCAGTGGGCATGAGTTCACACCCCCGCAGCGCCCAAGGATCCTGGTCTTGGCCCTCTGCAGAGCTTGGAGAGAGGCGAGACAGGAAAGCAGCGTCGCTCCCCATTGCTGGAGGAGTTTCCCACTATCGCGTTGCTGGCAAAGGCCATTTCACCGCCCGGTGCGTGGGGCCGAGGGATGGAAACACCACAGATGAACTGTAGTCACGCAGCTAATAACAGGCCTGCCTCCTCTCCTTGCCTTACCCACCGCCGGATCTGGCCTTGCCAGGCTTCACCTGCCCGTCTGGGAGAGGAGGAGGAAGATACGACTCTCCTTGCTCATTAATAACGAGCCCAAGCGCCTCAAACCCTCGCCAGGAGCTCTGATAAGCCGAGATGAGTCACAGACGTCCCCGAGATCCTGAGCTCAACGTGACACACGTGCAGACAGGCAGCAGGCCCGCTGCCATCACGCCGGACGTCACTCGGTCCCCGCGGCGCCGGGACGCGGAGGTCATGCTGTGGAGGCGCAAGGTCGCTCTCCTGCCCGTCCCGTTTGTCTTTGCAGAGAAAATGTGTTGTCCTTGTGATAAGAGCATGTCTTGGTGAGGTGACACCGGCCGGCTGATGTCCCAGCGCTGGGTGGTGATGTCACTTCTCTGGGAAGTGATGTTGAGTCCCTGGGGATGGGGACAGGGACGGGTCCTTCTCCCCCCATGCAGCTGCCCGGTGCAGATGCTGGCGGAGCGGATCGGAGTGGGATGGGGCTCCGCCAGTGTCACCTCCTGTCCCCTCTGCACCACACCACTTGGCCCTACTGCCACCCCGTCCCCACTGCCACCACCCCCCATGTCACCCTCCTTGTCACCACTGTCATCCCGTCCCCGCTGCCATGCCTTGTCCTCATTTTCACCGACACTCCCATCCCTGTCCCCACTGTCACCTCCTGTCCTCATACCATCTCCCTGTCCAGTGTCACCTCCTGTCCCCACTACTTCATCCCCTGGCCCCAGTGCCACCGAGTCCCCAGTGTCACCTCCTGTCCCACTACATCATCCCCCTGTCCTCGGTGCCACCCTCTCCCCACTGTCACCTCAAGTCCCTACAGTCCCCTCCTGTCCCCACGCCATCTCCCTGTGCAGTGTCACCTCCTGTCCCCACTACATTATCCCTTGTCCCCACAATCACCTCCTGTCCCCACACCCTCTCTGTCCTCAGTGCCGCAGTGTCCCCAGTGTCACCTCCTGTCCTCACTACATAATCCCCCTGTTCTCGGTGCCACCCTGTCCCCACTGTCACCTCATGTCCCCACAGTCCCCTCCTGTCCCCACGCCATCTCCCTGTGCAGTGTCACCTCCTGTCCCCACTACATCATTCCTTGTCCCCAGTGCCACCCTGTCCCCACTGTAACCTCCTGTCCCCACACCATCTGTCCTCAGTGCCACCCTGTCCCCACTGTAACTTCCTGTCCCCACCCCATCTCTCTATCCCCACTGTCCCCTCCTGTCCCCACACCATCTCCCTGTCCCTACTGTCACCCCCGTTCCCCCTGCAGCTCCCCCTGTCCCCATGTCACCCCTGTCCCCTCTCCCACCCGCTAATGGCGCCTCCCCCCCCGGGTTCCT
>NW_020799098.1:2595417-2629235 GCF_003259725.1 Athene cunicularia | reverse complement strand
AGAGACAGGTGCTGTGCGGCAGGGCCGCTCCTCCAGCACCCCTGTGGGGCAGAGTCCTTCCTTGTGCACCGTGCTGTGGGGCAGGGTCCCTCCCTGTGGGGCAGGGCCGCTCCTCCAGCACCCCTGTGGGGCAGAGTCCTTTCTTGTGCACCGTGCTGTGGGGCAG
Source organism: Athene cunicularia (assembly GCF_003259725.1). Taxonomy (NCBI): domain Eukaryota; kingdom Metazoa; phylum Chordata; class Aves; order Strigiformes; family Strigidae; genus Athene; species Athene cunicularia. Next base: position 2,629,069 of record NW_020799098.1, on the reverse strand, counting down.
GGACCCTCCTCCAGCACCCCTGTGGGGCAGGGCCTCTGCCATGCACCGTTCTGTGGGGCAGGGTCCCACCCTGTGGGATAGGGCCTCTCCTTGTGCAGCGTTCTGTGGGGCAGGGCCCCTCCTAGTGCACCGCTCTGTGGGGCAGGGTCCCTCCTAGTGCACCGCTCTGTGGGGCAGGGTCCCTCTTAGTGCATTGCTCTGTGGGGCAGGGTCTCCCCTTGTGCACCGTTCTGTGGGGCAGGGTCTCCCCTTGTGCACCGTTCTGTGGGGCAGGGTCTCCCCTTGTGCACCGTTCTGTGGGGCAGTGTCCCTCCTCCAGCACCTCTGTGGGACAGGGTCCTTCCTTGTGCAGCGTTCTGTGGGGCAGGGCCCCTCCTTGTGCACTGGTCTATAAGGCAGGACCCCTCCTCCAGCACCCCCCTGGGGCAGGTGCTCCCCCTCCTCAGCAGCCCCCGTGGGGGACAGGCTGCCCCACTTCTCTGCTCCACAGTCCCCGGTGGGGCAGGGATCTCCACAGGGAAACGGGGCTTCCCCCGGCTGTGCCCTGCAGAGCAAGGCCTGTCCCTGCACCCCCACCGCAGGCCCTCCTCAGGGTGACCGGGTTCTGACTTTGGGGTGATTGGCAGCTCTGTGGGGGTCCCTGTAAGCTCTATAAGGTTCCCTGCTTGGGACCCATAAGATCCCCACTTGTGGGGCAGAGGGGCTAGCCCAGAGAAGGGGGCAGTGGAGGCTTTACCATGGCCTGGGACCGCATCACCCAGGAGTAACAGAGGAGGGGTCTGGGTAAGCGCATAGGGACAGGGGACATGTCCCCACCCAGCACCCATCCCACCTGCACCTCCTTTACGAGGGAGAGCTCCTGGGGGTCCCACCCCACGCTTGGCTCAGGGTCCCCGGGTCACCCCCATTCCTGGTAGCTGCTGGCTTGCGATCAGGCACGTCTCTTTGCTTTCCTGGGGCCAAGACAGGACGCTGCGGGTTTCTTCAGCTTAAAAAAAAAGAAACCAACAACCCAGAAATGGGAAGAGCTGCTGTTTGGAGTTACACAGGGCTGCTGTTCCTGCCGTACAGGCACGTACGGAGCCCTCCCAGCATCCGCCGCTTCGCCCGCTTTGGCAGGGGACACGCGTGGGTCCTGTGGGACTGAAAACCGACGGGTAAAAATGCACCTCCTGGGGTTTGGGGTTGTTTTTTTTTGTTTAGTTTAGCCTGTCTTTGTTTTAGTCTGGGCGTGAGGAGGAGAGCGTTTCCGTGGGTCCGCTCGCTTTGCGCACCTACGAGCGGTGCCGGATCCATCGGATGCGCCAGCGTGTGTGTCTGGGGGTTATTTCCCCCCTCCCTTGTGCACCTTTGGCAGGAGGTTTGGATGACATCTTGCTCTGGCACGCTTCTCTCCTTTGATCTCAAGTTTCCTGCCATGTATAACGTGTTCGGCAACACGCGAACCCGGCTCCGCGGCTGCCGGGAAGGGCGACGTGAGTGCCTCCTCACCCCGGTTTTCCCCGGCCGGCTCCTGCCGACAGCTCCTGGCGTTCCTTTGTCTCGGCTGCCGCCAGGACGGGCTCTCACAACCCGAGGATGCTCCGAACGGAGCAAAGACAATCACAAAACCCCTCCTCTGGCCCTTTGTTTCCAGCCGTTTGCGGGCTGAGCTGATTGTGTGTGGTGTTTCGTGTGCCCAGACAAATAAACTGACGACTCGCATCTCTATTTATTTATTTATTTTTCTGGCTTATTTTCGGTTATTTAGTTTGCTGGGAACATATCCCAGCTGCAGGCTAAGCTGGAGGGATGTGGCAGCTTCCTAGAAGCGGGGTGAAATACCCAGAAGCGTGACTGGAGCGTCTCGTGGTCGTCCTCTTGTGTCCTCCTCGCATCTCTTCGGGTGAGATGGGCCAGAAGCTCTAAGCACCACACACTAAAATCTGGGTTCACCAACCCTTCTGCTTGTTTGTAGGAGGAAAAGTTTGACCCCGGTTTGCACAACCTGCTGCCACCGGCAGCTTTGGGACTGGAGAGGACAGAGGAAGGTGAAGGAAATGCAGGTCCAGGCTCAGACCTGACTGCCTTGACGGCTCAGATAAACCTTTATTTTATGCTTGACTTGTGAGAAAGCAAAATACAAGTTGTTTTTATTATTATTTAGATTCCTATTGTTGTTTCAGTTCCCGTGGGTGTTCAGTTTGATAGTGAGACCGTAGCCTCAATTCATATTAATGCTGCTTTTTTATGACAGGTGTAAGCAGAGCTACTTTGAGCGTGTCAAACAACCCCTGAGTAAATCAGGTTATTTGCTCTATTACTTTATTCATACAGGTTAGATGCTCCAGCTGATGCATCTAGAGTGCTGTGCCATCTGGAGCAAAAATTAAATACAAATTTGGCCCCCAGCCTGGAAAAATAACAAGCCTTTGCCTCCAATAACTGATGGTGGAAGAATATAGCCCCTGAGAGAAGAAATGCTTAGGGGCAAGGTGGAAAGAACCCAAAATGTGCTCATTGAGGTATTTAAAAAAAAAAAAAAAAAAAAAAAAAAAAAAAAAAAAAAAAAAAAAGAAGGAAAAGAAATCCTTCCACCCTTGCAGTGTGTGCTGAAAGCAGCCAGGAAGGATGGTGCTGTAGAGCTGACTTGCAGATGAAGGTTGTGGTTCTGGGTGGGTGGTGGAGCTGCTGGAGGTGAGGGTGGTGATGACCTCCTGGGTCTCCTGATCTTGCTGTTGATGGAAATCCCCTCCACAACCTCCCAAAGCTCCACCTGGCTACCAGCTCAGCTCGGGTTTGCTTATTTTGTCACTGCTTAGCTCGGTAAAAGGCTGTCAAGGCTGGCCTGCTGGCTAGAACCTTCTTTCTCATCTCCTGCTGGGTTTGGACTCTCTAGGTCTACTCGTTGGATCAGTGGTGGTGGTTAGTCCGAGGCTGTCTCAGATCTGGGGGGACAAGCGCTGGAAGTGGGTAAGCCAAGGTGGTGCCTCTGCTTGTACAGCCTGAGCTGCGGTCTGCTTGCTTCTGAGCTCGTCTGGAGATACCTGTGATGGACCAGCTGGGAAGGACACCTTGGTCAACATGCATCTGTGTTAGTAGCATCTCTCCAAACTTCCAATAAGGAAGAGCCTGTGTGCCAGATGGGGAATGGGATGATGACTGTTGCTTGCTCCTGCTGTTCTTGGCTGGAAAGTGGTCCTGGCCATGTCCTGGGGGAGAGGTAGATGATGGTTGAGGGTTGTGTGGTGAGGAAGCAGCGAGCTTCTTGTGGGATATCTCCAGACTGTGAGACTGAACTGGGCCTGGAGGTTTTACCCAAGAAGGACTTGATTTCCAGCTGATCTCCTGGGCTAAATGATGTGTGGGATGATACGAGGACACCTGGCTTTGCTAGGAGGGCTTTTGTGCTGATGGACCACCTCTCTACATGTTCCCTCTTGGGTCATCCCTCCCAACAATCCAGCCGTTGCCTCCACGTTGGCCATATGGCAGAAGGCACATTGCAAGTTATTATCTCGTGGCCATAAAACACCACATGGATGTTGAAAAGGTGAAGAGAGGCACGGCTGGGCATGTTCATGTCCTCCTAAAACGCTTCTGCCATGGGATGGCGAGGCTTGGCACGACTCAGACAAGGTCCTCTCCCAGCGAGTCAAACTCCTGCTGTCTCGCCCAGGTGCACAGTAAAACCATACAACCCCCTCCCGTGGGCCGGGCTGGGAGGGTGCAGATGCTTTTGGTGGTCACCAGCCACCTTGGAACCATTGGTGTCAAAGCCTGGAGAGTGGGTTTTGGGGTTTGAACCTTCTTCTGATCTTCAGGTGTCTTGGTCTTGGCTGTGGTTGGTGTTGCCGAGTTCGGTTTTTGTTTATTTTTGTTTCCTGTGATCATGCATCATAAAGCTGAGTGTTGTTGATATAAGATAACATCGGCCTTGCGTAGTCTTCCCTCCCCTGTCTCTTCATAGCGACGTTGCCCTGAAACCACTCAGACTTTGTGTCGGGAGCGGCCGTCCTGCCCGCACCCCCACACTGACTCACATCTTTAAAATGACATCAGCCATGATGTGACGTGGGGTTTATCTGCAGCTGAGCTGTCACCTGGCCCTGGTGGCACCTCTTGGTGGGTTGAGAAATGCAGGTGATCCCAACAAAAACGCACTCAGGGAGAGGATGCAAACCCCCCGTGGTTTCACCGTAGTGACAGGCAGAGGCAATTTGCCTCCCAAGTTGAGGAATGGGAAAGCTCCAGTGTCTTCTCCATCGGACTCGGCAGTTGGAGCCCGGGATGCTGCTGGGGATGGAGCTGCATCATTTTCGGATGTTTTTCCCTACTTGGAGTGATGACATGGACCATCCAATGTGTTGTTTTTCTACCTGTGTGGCAAATCTACTTTCCTGCAAAGAAAAAATCAGTTCCAGCCATGTGTCAAGGGCTCCTCTTGTCCTGTTAATGAACTGATGGCAGTGCCAGAGGGATGTTGAAGGGAGGAAAGAGCAGCCATCCAAAACACCTCGAAAGGATGCCAGCAGTAGCATCAGGGGTGAGGACAGAGTGGCTGTGAAGCATCTAAAGTAGGGATGAGTGGTGGCAGGAGAGGAGAAGACACGCTTGGGGAGGATGGACAACCTCACCCTGCCGGGAGAAGCAAAAAATCTCAACGCCGACGCGTGGATGGACAGCGGGAGCCGGGTGCCAGAGCCCACGGACCAAATTAACTGTGAGCAGCTGCCTCGGCGTAGCTGAAGGCTGCGAGGTCTCGAGTTGCTCCAACGCTGGAGCTAAAACTGGATCAACCTTCGGAAAAAGAGGGCGAGCCACCGAGGAGCAGGAGGAGGAGCGAGGGCCGGGCCGCGGGAAGCCGGGGCAGGGAAGTCCTTTGACCAGTTGCTTTTTCTGCTCCAGCTCTGGGACTATAAATGTGAGAAGCAAGCAGGAATAACTTCTCCTGGGTTTTTGTTGTTGGGTTTTTTGGGGTTTTTTTTTAATCTATCCCCGTGGAGGATTAATCTTTGCTGCTAATAGAGCTTTAAACTCGCAAAGCGCCTTACGAGGAAACCGCACCGGGAGTGTGTTTGCAAGAGAGAAACTGAAAGTGCCGAGGGGGGAGAGCAGCCACCCTCCTGATCGCAGCCGTCGGCTGGCTCGGGGCCGTCCTCCCTCGCTCTGCCTGCAAATAACCGGGGCTTTCCCAGCTGCCTGCCTTGGAAGAGTATTTAGGGGAAAGTAGAAGAGCTCCGTGCAGATTCCCATCCCGGGAATCCACAAGGCAGGAGGTTTCGGCTCTTCGGTCGGTCCGTTTGAAGCCAGGAGGAGCAGCCTGGCAGGTAAGATGATGGGTGAAGCCAAATGACCCATCGCAATTGGGTGGGAGGGAGCACAGCCTCCCACCTGACAGCTTCCAGCTAAAATAAATTCATCCCAGTGTCGTGCCTCCCCCCTGACCAGGCGCTTTGTGCTCGCAACCTGCATGAAATTAAACTGCCGGCGGACCGTAAGGATCGAATTAAACTTCTCTCCACGCAGAGCTTTTCTTGCAGCCAGGCAAATATTTCCGTGGCGTTTTAAAGACTCTCGTTTTTCCATTGTTCTGTATAAAAACCCATCGCCAGGCTGGGCTTCCCCCGGGGCGATTTCCTGGCTCGTTAGTTATTAACGCAGCTGCGGGGTTGGGTTTGCTTTTTGTTTTGGTTTTTGGTTTTTTTTTTTTTTTTTTCTTTTTAGCTGAGAAGTGCCGGATTAAGACCCGGCATCTCACTGTCTTGGCATCTGAAATAAAAGACGAGGCTTCTGGAGCCCCTGTGACAGTGGTGGCCATCCAAAGTGGGACGGGATTGTGCAGCATTGGGTGGTTTTGTGGCTGAATAAATAGTGATAATCTCGCCCGAGAGCTGGCTGGAGCCCATCCGCTGGCGCTTGCGTAGGTCGGCTGTCTGTCAGCTGAGTCCTCCACCCCGGTCTCGCTTTGCATTTACACCAAAAAAAACCCTCACGTCGCGCTGAGCATTGTTTGGGGGCGGTGCTTTGGGAGTAAAAGCAGGAAAAATGGATCATTTCCTCAGCTGCTGCTTTGCCTGGGGGATGCTGAGTCGTTGCGTGCTCCCATCGCCCTCAGGGCTTCCCCCTCGCGTCTTCCCCCCCCCCAACTTCTCCTGCAGCATCTTCCCCCCTCACATCTGCTGTGGATGGAGCAGGAGGACGAGGTCAGGGTGGTGATGGCCACGGGCTGGTTCTTGAGAGCTAAAGCTGGGAGCGGGAGTGTTGCAGGGGAGTTGGGAGTTGTGCTCTGTGCGGATGGCGAGTGTTTTCCCGAAGCCAGGAGAATATTTTTCATATTTTTAAAAGGGGCTGGAGAAGAGGGATTCTGTCACCATCTCATCAAACAGCTCTAAAAGGAGTGCTTTTAAGACAAGCTCTGATGAGTTTGAGCCCTGGTTTAAACTGAGGTTGAAACTTAAATCACTCAAGATTTCTTTTTTTGAATGGAATTTAAAAGAGGAAAGAAGAAAGTACTAACAGAAGTTTGCTTTCTTTTTTGGAGGATAAGTGCCTTTTCCTCACCAAGGAATCACCTGAATCCTTTTTGCTTGAAGCCTCCTTTAGGTTTTGATGTATTTCAGCTATTAAAATTTCTCTTAACAGCCAGAAGAACATCAAACTTAGGAGTGAACTGTGGTTGGTATCAGAAACCAAGTTGCACATTACCTGCTTCATCTTCTAAATCAAATAATCTTTAATATTATGAATTATTCATTGCAAGCATAGCAGCTGGTGCCAGACTGTTTACACGGGGACGCTGTGTTATATTTTTCCACCTCAATAACGCGGGTCCTTGCCTTGGAGCAATGTGGATGAAGGTTGCAGGGAAGCTGGGCAAAACGCAGGTTTTGTGCGAATTACCCAATTTGCTCCTTAGAAGTTTGCCCTCTCTTTTTTCTTACTATTAAAATAATGTTTCCATAGCCAGTGCAGATAAGTTGGGGGATTTTGGTGTTTTTGGTGTGTTGGTTTGGTTTTTTTTTAGTTGGGGCATCATTCTCCTAAGAGTGGGACCCCACAGTGGGTTGTGATGCCTCAGAGGGATGCTCATGTGGGACAAGATCCTGCCTTTCACCAGCAGCTGGATGAGCTGACTGGGCTCTCCTTGGATACTGGCATCACTCCAGCCAACGCTCCGCAGCACTGGGGTGGAAATTCCCCTTTTTCGCCCCAAAACCAGCCCTGGTGAGGATTTCTCAGCAAGGACTCGCTGTGTGGCAGCCGTCTCTGCAGGCTGCTCTTCGCTTTTGTTTACATCTGGTAGAAAACTTCTTAAATTTACTGGCGAGGGAGTAATTCTGATCCTTTTCAATGAGATCAACGGATTAGTGTCTCAGATGCTTATAAAATTGTGAGGATTAGCCGAGGCTTTTCCCCCCCCCCCCCCTTTTCTCTCTGTGCCACCTAACATCATCGCTGCGTTTTAAAAGGGGATCTCTGTGCTGTTACTAAGAGCTGAACCAATTTATGGGAGTCTTTGCCAATCAAAGCATTTAAAAACAATATGTTCATCCTCTCCCTCACTCACTCTGGCTTTTTGTGCAATATTAGGGTTTGTTTTTTGTTTTTTTTTTCCAGCATCCCTGGCACCAAACCACGGTAGCCGTTCAGCAGATACGTTGGGTTTTCGTGGCTTGGCTGCGTTGCAGCACCCGTGCGGGTAAGTAGGGAGCTGACTCAAAAACTTTTCTTGATAAAGACTTGCAAAATTGCATATCGAGATGAGCAGATCCTGAAAATGATGTTATTTCATGAGGTTTCCCCTTACTGCAAAGGATTCAGGCTTTCGTGGTCCATCCCCAGAGGGGAAGGATGCTTTTGGGTCGATGGGATGCTCTCACCCCAGCTGTCAGGAGTGATGGGAGTGGGATGAAACTCCACGCACTCCACATCCCTGCATCCTCTTAATTATAACCTGCGCCTTCATTAGGACATGATCACTAACCAGCTCGCAAGGAAAACCACGCATGGAGCTAACACGGAGGAGGATTTAGTTGAAACCTGGTTGTTCTGCCTCCTCTTGCCATATTGCCTCGTGCCTTTCCCTGCAGGGTATTTTTTAAATGCCTTTTCCCCTGGGTCAGTGGCTGCACGGTCGATTGACCTGTGGGAGCGAGGCAATCTCAAACTGCCGAGTGGTCAGAGCTCCAAGCCAGGAATTTCTGGCCCTGACCCAATATACTTTCCAAGGCAAGCTTTTAAATATATACAAAGACAAGCTCATCATTTCCACTATACTAATGAGGCCACGGCGTTTTCATTGAAATGTGCCAATAGCTGCCGCGGTGGTATTTTAGCAGCCTTGTACTGTGAATCCAAATGTGATTTAACATGGCAGCCCCCGCAGAGCGGAGGAAAACCGGCTTCTTCCGCTGAATTTCAATGATGCTTCTCGGCAGCACTACCCGAAAATCCCTGCGGTGGTGGGACCTTTCCTTGCATTTCATCTCGATGCGGGTTTTTTTTCCTCTTAAATGCCACTGTTTTGGTGAAGATGGGGAAGGGTAGGAATGGGCTGAAAGAAAGGTAATGATATTTGAGATGAGGAAATTCTTGGTTTTAAAAGATCTGCGGTTGGCCGGTGAGAGGCAGCTATTTAATAAGCAGACACTCTGGAAGTATCTTTAACTCATAGTAAAAACCAAACGCGAGGTCTCCCAGGCATCATGTGCTCTCTTGACCTTTAAAAAGACACTCGAGGCAGCCTGCCTGCTCATTGCTAAGCCGACTTACGGATTTTGCCTTCTAGTAGGCGATTCAGCACCCGGGAGTTTGTAAAGATCCGACAGCAAACTATTACACGCCTGAAAGTCGCGTTGGTGTTTTCTAGCTTCGCTGCCTGAGGAGACCCTGGTAGCCTTGGAGCAGTTGGGAAATATTTAGCAGGTTTTGTTTGGTCAGCTGCAAGAAAAATACAAACTTTAAGTAACCCTCTCAAAAGTTGTTTGTTTTTTATATAACGAGTTCTGCATCAGCAACACACCTGTAACTTGGGATTTTACTTATTTTGGGGCTTAATTTATGAGAAACCCGCGTAAGAAGCAATGTCTGTCAGAAAAGTGGGGGTGTGGGTAGGTAATGCTGAAAATTTGTGCATGGTGATCCATCATTTTCTGCTTACAGACCGCGTGCTGCAGGTAACTCTGAATTTTAAGGTCTCTTGACTTTCTCCGTCCCACTAAGGTCAGACCACGGTGCTGGGGTGAACAGGGAAGGATGATATCCCATGGCATTGCCTTCAGCACCAGAACTGTACCACAGAGGAGGAGATGCCTGTGTTGGGTTTATGCATATTGATCACCATCAAGCACCAAGTCTGGGAGTGGAAAAGTTCAATTTTCCATTTCCAGCTAAATTTTGAGGGTTTTGCAATCCTCGCAGCCACCTTTGCTTGTGCTGATCCTGTGAGTGAAGCAGTTTGTGTCCCGTATCTGTATGGCTCGAGGTAGGTTTGTTGGGTTTTTTTCTGGGCTTTAAAGCGTTGTGAAATTCCCCCAGTCTCTGTTAGCAGAGCAGAAGGAATGATAAAAAAAATACTCCCCCAAAACCCAGTACTTTTTTTAAAACCAGAGGAAGGGCAGGCTGACTGCGCAGCTCGTTTTTCTGTAAGTATTAGGAAAAATAGCAAACAGCAGTGACGTGGCATTAGTGTAAATTCCCAGCAGGCTGAGGTTTGGGTTTGTTTGGGTTTTCCTGAAGGCTTTTTAATGCTGTCAGCATCTTAAAATACAAACCTTGCAGAATTGGTGTGGGCTTTGGGGGATGGCTCCTCCATCGGATTTGTTTTAGTGACTTCTTTCCGGTATCCAGACCCCAACTTTTCTGTTCTTCTGCATCCAGCTACCTCTTCTCCTTAATTTTTACCACAAATATAAATGGTGCAATTAAAAGGGTCCACGGAGAGCATTCCTGAGGACTGAAATCCAGGGTCCGGGAGCAGACGGCAGCAGCATAAAGAGGAATTCTTCCCTTTCTGGCCTCATGCTGCTTTTCCACCGTGAGGCTTTAAAGCCATCTGGATCCCCTTTCAGATTATATGTCCCCCCCTCAAAAATCCATAACCTAGCAACCTTATTTAGTGTAAACGAGAGCATTATGCCTTCCTGCATCCCAAATTGCACTTGGCTCTTCTTACTGCCTTTAGAGGATGGCTGCTAGCAGCTGTGATCCCATCGCCGGCGCAGGGTGCCTACCTCCAGCAGGATTTTGTAGGGATTATTGATCCCTGGATGTCGCACTGATTATTTTTTTTCCACATTAAAGGAGCTTAGGAAACAGGGGGGAAAAGGGTTTCAGGAGGTCATTTATTCCATCTGCTGCTCAGTATAAAAGAGCGGAGAGGGCCGGTTGCTCTTCTGCCCTGCAGAAGGTGATTTGCTTTTGTTCAGCCTGAAGAGGCCTGGGATCAAAGCAAGATGTTCTTCCAGGTGTGATATTTTGGGAACCTTCCCTGGCTCTCCCTGTCATCACCCAGGAATTTGCAATTTCCCCGGAGCATTTAACACCAACTTCTCTGCTCTGGCCCTTCAGCAGTGTAGGCTGAGCGTTTCTCACAGGGGTTCCAATCTGCTTTCTCCAAGGAACTTCTTAACTGGGGAAAACTCAGCAAATGAGGAGAAGCAACCACCAACGAAGGTGGGAGATTTATTTCCACCAAATTAAGCCATAGGAGCAGGGGGGCTGCAGCGTGTGGCGTGAAGCTGCCCACCCTATGGGGATGCCTGACTTCAGCCCTGGCTTTCGGTGCTTTGCTTGCTCTAAAATACTCTTGGTTTTGATAATATGCATGTTGTTAAGTTTTTTTTAGCACCTCAGCTCTGTGGTGTGGAGCGATGCTGCTCCATTGAGTGCCGTGGCAGCAGGCAGGGATGGGGTGACATGGTCCCATCACCGTGACCCCACACAGGGTGCCGGGGAGCTGCTGCCTTCTGCTTTCACCACCCTGAGTCTAACAGGGCTGGGGGCAGGAGGAGGCAGCGGCATGTCCTTTCCCACTGCACTTCCATGAGGAAGAGCGAGCTCAGCGGGTCGTGACGTTGGATGTGGGACGGACCCATGTGCCAGGAAAAGAGGGGGGGGGGAAGAAAAAAAAAAGAGAAAAAATCCCCGAGGCCAAAGGGAAAAAATTCCTCAAGTGTTATTTCATCGCTGAGAACCAAACTGAACTGTACGTGGGCAGCTTGAGTGCGCGTTTCAAAGCGAGAAGCTGCCGGCTCCGCTTCAAACCCTTCTGATAAGTGATTTCCATTTCTCATTTCTGTGATCCAATGGGAGCCCAAGCAGGACTTTCCTCCAAACTCCGCTTCCCCCCTCCTGCAAACTGGATTAAAAAGGGCTATTGATTTTTTTTTTTTCTGTTTATTTTTGCCTTTTTTTCCTGGAACTTGCAAAATCAGCCCTCAGCAAACCTCTAGTTTGCCTTTCCAACAACGCTGGGTGAAAGCACTTGACTTTAAACTGGGTGATGGGAGCTGCAGCTGACCTATTTTCTGCACATTTCTCTGCCAATGGTAGCAAAAACATTTTCACATTTAAAGGTGCTCTCTGGTATTAACATCGTGGGATCATTTGTTAAACTGCCCAGCATTAAAAGCACTTGCTGAAAATTGCAGTGGTACTGGTTGCCCTGCTGGTTATTTCTTTTGTCATAAAGACTTTTCTATTTTTTTCCGGTGGCTGATTGCTTCGTTGCGTTGTCACATCGCTCTGTCTGTGTCCCCCTGCCCAAAGGCAGGGGAGAGGGTTAAGGCTTTGTGCTCAGTGTCTGCCAGCCAGGGAGCATAGCCAGGAAATTTCCTGATTCCAGTTCAAAAAAAGCATCAGGTTGGCTCTTGGGCAGAAGGGATCAAAGGTTCAAAGCGGTTCTTGAAGGAGGTCAGTTTGGTTTCTTGGTTGTCCAGGCACACAACAAAAATCCACCGCTGTCCCCCAAACCTGCACACAGCTAAAATGGGTAAAATAAACACGTTTTGTTATGTTTGACACCCAAAAGTTTCCTCTGTTCCCTGGCTGCGGTGCAGCATTGCCCCGGATGAGTTTTGCTGGATCTCAACCCAACTCTGCCCCGTGGTGTCAGGGGCCACGAGGGACCTGTCAGGATGCTCGCCCTTCGTTAATCCCGCTAATCAGTAACGCTGCCCAGCCGTGTGCCCTCGCTCACGCTCCTCCTCTGCTCCCTGCCAGCTTTTTGCAGCCGAGGAGGTGGGTCCAGTTGAATGCTGGGAGTCGGCGCTGGATGCTTCAGGCTGCCGTCTGGCACCGTCCCCGTAGGAGCGTCGTAGCTCTGCTAAAACATCAGCGTGATGAGAATTTTGGATATTCCCCCCCGCTCCATCACTCCTGTTGTCCCCTGGTTTTGGGTGGCAAAGGACGTTGCTCCTGGCCGGAGCAGCCTTGAGGTTTCGCCCTGCTCCATCCCAGGTGGCATCTCAGCATCTCTCGAGCAGCAGCGATGCTGCTGTCGGGGCCTGGCTCTGCAGCTGGTTGCGATTTTCCCAGCGCTGCGCTGCGGATCCTCGCGCTGGACCAGCTCCAGAGGTGGAGCTGAAGGAAATTCCTTCCAGCTGCTTGAGGTCAGGGCTTCGCTTTTCTTTTGGGGTTCTCGAGGGGGGTTATTTTTTGCCTGCTAGTTAAAAACAGGCATCTCTCGCTGCTGCTTTTTAAAAACCTGGAAAAAATCTTTTATTTTATTTTATTTTAAAAGATTATCATATGAGGCATACCCATTAAATAACCTTGACGTTGTGGAGTTATTGCATGGAAGAATACCCTGCTTTGCCATACAACTTAGGGTATTTCAGAAAGGTCCTGTCAGCTGCTCACAGTTTAACTTTCAACCGAGTTAATAACCGTTTTGGTTAAACCTGTATAAAAGACGTTGCGGACTTGCGTAACGCCTTTGAAACTCGAGACGCCGTTTGCGCCCGCTTGAAATCTTTCCCATCGATAAAATATTTCAACTTGGAGTTTTGCCATGGCTTAGCATTTTCTTTTCCCTGAGATCCTTGGGTTTCGATTGGGCAACAGGAACCTGTGTGTATCTGGCTTTGTTGAGTTTTTAAAGCTCAGTATTTCCTGGAGATGGGTTGGCTTCACCAGTTTGCCTGGTGGGATGCTGCAGACCACTGGCTCCATCTAGTTTGTGCAGTTAATGGAGGTTCAGACCAGCCCAGGTTTGCTTTGAATCCCTGTGGAGGAAGTTGTTTGTCTCGAAAATGTAAGGTAAATCCCTCTGAAAATGGGTTTTTATTTACAACAGAAGAGGCAGAAACCACCCCTCCGCCCAGTGCCTGGGCTATATTTAGGTATGATGCACAGAGCTCGCCTGGCCCCTTTATGCACTGGTGTTATAAATAAATAATAATATTTTTTTTAAAAAGCGCAAGCAGCTCCTTTTAATAAGTAAAACTCAGAGAAGGAGTACACAGTTCAAATCTGTGCAGCAAAGCAGCAGGAAAAAAAAAATTTGTGGCTTTTGGCCCGTGAATTATGCTCATGGCATCACCTGCGGCGGCCCAGCGACATCCCTGGTGTCACCCCCTGGCCTCGGGGACTGTGGCTCTCCTGCCCTGCTCCCCACCTCCCCGCCTCAGTTTCTCTACCTGTAAAAAGATAATTGCCTCCTTTATTAATCCCTTTGAGATCTCCTGATGAAAGCTCTGGGTGAGAGGTTGGCCTTGGATTATTAAGCGCATTAAGTGCTTGCGATGATTGTAACAGGGATTAATTTGGCTAGGTGGCTTATTTAGGTTTGCCTTTAACAGCCCAACTTGTAATCAAAGGTGTTGCAAAGCCAGTGAGTTAATGCTGACCTGTAACACTTCACTTCCTGACTCTCGATATGCCATTAACCATAACTTGGCTTTTAATTAAAGCTCAGTTTTGTAGGCGTCCAAGAAACGGGGATGTGCTCGGCCCCACGTTGCTGATTCACTAGAGGGTGTAAGGAAGGAGGAGGCACGGAGCTCGGGTCATTCTGCTTTGCAGCGTTGCTATCCCCAGCTCTCTCTGCATCCCTGTATACGGCCCCATCTCGAGGATGCTGCCTTTCCTTTTTATTTTTGCAAGCTGTTGTATCATTAAATAAATACTCTCCAGTTCCCTCCGTGCTGAAGACTGGGAAAATCAGATTATTTCTCCTTTGCTTTAGTCAAAGCTGTTTGCAATCTCTCTCTCTCAATGTATTTGCAATATATTCTATGTACAATATATAATATATATTGCAAAGAAATGTGCATGCACGTATATATTTTTACTTTTTTTTAATGTGCACTTAGAGGATTTTCCTCCACCCAACCCTTGGGACTCCTGGAGGGCTGAACCAGGCCTTTATCTTCCCACTCTTTTCCCAGGTTTATTTTTCTTCGGCAAACTTCTTTCTTCTGTCCTGAGTGCTGCTGGCTTGCTCCTTTCCCTGCCCTCCATGTTTCGTGGTTCTCTCCCTGTGTTTTCTCACTCTACGAGGACACACAGACCTCATGGACCCAGTCACAGTCAGAGACCTCGGGGAGATGGGGCATTGGGCAGGTGCCTGCCCAAATTCCCCACTACTTCATCTCTGCCATCATGGCAGGTTCGTTTTATAGACGAAGAGCAAGTCAGCATCTTCCCCTGACAACCCAACAACCTCATGCTGCAGAGAGGGTCCCATCCAGCCCTGGGGAAATCCTCCCCTCTGCAAGGCTTTTGTGGTACCAAGCCCCTTTCCTCCAGGCAGCTCGTGCCCCCCATCCCGGGGCCAGTGAGTGCCCCAGGAGGGGCATCTGCCTGCTCTGAAATGCCTTGGCCATGAAGAGAGCAACAGGGAGGCTTTTGTTCTACACCAGAAACTTTTCATCCTTCTTTATGGCTCATTTTTTATTTCTTTTGGCTGTGCTCTCGCAAATCTGAAGCAGATTAAAATACAGTTCCTCCCCCCTCCACTCCCCTAAAAAAAAAAACCAAACCCAACCCCAAAGCTTGGCTGCTTAAAATCATCAGATTTCAGTGAAGTCTTTTAAAGTTAACAGTTTCCTGGATCCTGTGCAGGCTAACTTATTTTTTCCCTCTAACCTTCCTGTTTTTTGCTGTAACTTTTCTCAGCTGTTGCAGCAGGAGGGAGGGAAGGACCAGGGTAGCTCCGATGTGGAGAAGGTTATTTCATGAGGCGGTTGGATGAATCTGGTGTGGGACTCGTTGGACTTGCACCGTAGGGCACCAAAGGGTTGTCCCTGGGAGGCTGAGCCCCCACAGTATGGCCAGCAGGTAGGTCACGACTGCGTTGGTGACGTTCTTTAGGGGCAAAATATTAGGGCAGTGGTACTGTTGGAAGAAGAGAGGAGGATGCTGTGGGTGGGACAGAGCGCCTTTTCTACCGACCGTTTGTTTGCTGGGGGCTGTGATGGTTTATAGCTGTGACTGTGGTCATGGGGACTAGTGGAAGAGCTGCATGGCTTGGCTGGACACGACTGTGAGGAGCCTTTCTGGCTTGATGAGGTTTGCTGCCCTAAACCCAGCCTGGGTCCTCCTTACCCACCGCCTCTGCCTTTGTGCTCGCTCCGCTGCAGCATCCTCTGGTGGCAGAGCTGAACTGAAGCCCCCAGCTCTGGTAAGAACATCAAAAGTTGAAGGAGTTGTAAAGGAAAGAAAAATAAGTCTGGTGCTGGTTGGTTTTGTTGCCTCTTCTTCGAGAGTGATCTCTCCTTCCTTGCAAAAAATCACCTGAAGCTTTTCCCAGGAGGATGTTTGATTTCTCTTGGGTGGTTGAGGAGCTGGAGCCGGCCAACTTTGGCCAACATCAGCGATCATCAATACAAACCCAAGGGCAAGCAGGGACAGCCAGAGCCTCATCCTCCAGCTGAAACATGCTCTGTCGCCTGAGCGTGACCAGGGGGAGAGCCCTTGAACCGTCTAAAATCCCTTTGACCCAGCAAACGACGTGGAGATAAAAACCAAACCCAACCCTATGCAGCGACACTGAGCTGCGCATTAACTCTGCCGGAGCTGGGAACAAAGGTTTGGAGGCTGGTTTTCGCTTTTTAAAATTTATTTACAAAGCAAAACAGCTCAGCTGAGCGGAGCAAGGATTGGTGGAGAAGCGTGAGCTGCTGGGTGGTTATCGTGCTATACAATCCCATCCCCACCAGTGCTCGCAGCGGGGTGTGCTGGCTCCCTGAGCTCTTGTAGCATTTCCACGTTGGCCGGGAGAGTTTCTGAACATGCGTGTTGGTCTCTGGAGGCTTTAATCAAATCCAGGCTTTACCAGAAATTGCCTCAAAACTTCCAACGAGCTGAGGAAACTGAAAGCAGCCGGAGCGAGGAGGCCCTTGGGCGGGCACTCGGAGATGCTGACTTCGGCGAGGGGTGCGAGGAGGGGGCAGGCGAGGGGCTAGAGCTGGCAGAGCAGCCGAGATGAAAGGTGAGTCTGCTCCCTGCGTGGCAGCTGGGCAGTGTGCAACATACGTACGAGCAACACGTGGGAGGGTGGAGAAAAACCCCGGGGGTTCAACAAAAAAGGGGTCTCAAGGGGGAAAGGAGGTGCAGGAGCAGGGATGCTGCTTGGAGGAGAGGGACAGCCCAGAGGATGCTTTGATTTTTGGAGCGTCGCTCCCCGTCACGTATGGATTCAAGTTCCCGCGGTTTCCCTGCCGTCTTCTCGCTCCATGCAAAATTAGGAGCTGTGCAATTAATGCATCGTTGAAAACTCCCCGCTCTGGGGGAGGGTTTTATTATCCCTCGGTAATTTTCTGTGGGAAATGGGGTTCAGACTGCAGGTACTTTCCCTGTTTGTTGTGAAACTTAATTGCACGCCACGTCCAGCTCTCTCCTGTGGGCAGAAAGGAAAACAAGGCATATTTTTTAACTTCCTTTTCGAAGCTGGGGGTGGGTGAACTTTATGCCTGATCAGAGACGGTTGTGGTCATTCAGGGTTGAATGGCTCAGAGAATGATTGAAATAGAAAGGAAGAAGAAGAAGAAATAATAAATCCACGCTTTCCAGTTAAAGGGCTTGGGTGTTAACGTGGCGTTATGGCAGTAAGGGGGGTTTTACAGCGAAACATTGGGCTGGTTTTCTGTCTGACTCCTAAAACCACTCTGTTAGGGTTAATGTAAAATACTGTAAAATGTTAGTGTCCTGTGCGATGAATCATAAAACTAAAATCACCGGAGAGATGATACGCTGAAGTTGTTATCCCAGGCAGCTGCTCGGGGTTTAATTGGGTCCCTCTGAGGGGAGGGAGGTTTTGGCCACGTGTCCAAGATGTGGTACCTTGACAGCCAAAATCGTTGCATCTTCTTCTCAGCCACTGCTCGTGGGTGCTTTGGGGTTTTGCTGGGGGGAAGCAGCCTGGGCTTGTGTTGAGGAATAAAACCGAAGCCTGCAAAAAAGTCCTTAAACCACCTTCACCCAGATCTCGCGTGGAAATAACAAACCAAGTCTCTTTTAAGGCCCCTGTGATGTCTCGGCGGCGCTGCCGTGTGGCAGGGAGATGTCCTTGTCCTCTCCTTTCTGCCAGGGATGCGCCAGGAGCGTGTTGAACACTCATGTGCATGCTCGGTGATTTTGGAGGGGGGAATTTCTGCAGAATGAGGAATCAATCTTAGAAACCGCAGGAGGGGAAGAGAAGAAAAAAACTTCCTTGCTGCAAAGCTTTCTGGCTGCTTTCAGTGTTTTAGCCTAATTAATGAGGGGGTTGGGGGACGTTGGCTGCATACGGGGCTGCTTGGATGCAAATCCCCGCCGTCCATCTGATGCAGCGTTTAACTTAAAGGATGACGTGTGTAAGGAAGAGGGGAAAATAGCTGGAGGAGAAGCTCACAGCTGGAAAAGAAAAATCCCAGCCCTGGATGCTCCAGCCCTGCTTTGTTCTTAGGGTTACCGAGCTGGGGGCTCAGTTTTGGGCAAGGATGCCTTTACCTTGGGGGGCAAGGAGCTGCTGGCAGCCCTCTCCTCCCCACCTCACCTGCCTTTGGAGGGACCGTCGCTCTCCCAAGGGCATCCCATGGTGCCAAAGGAACCTCACCTCCATCCGTTTTCTCCCTGTCTCTGCAGCCTACCCATGAGCTCGGACTTCCAGCATTACAGTTTCAGGATGCCGAACATCGGGTTCCAAAACCTGCCTCTCAACATATACATCGTGGTTTTCGGCACGGCCATCTTCGTCTTCATCCTCAGTTTGCTCTTCTGTTGCTACTTGATCAGGTAAGAGAATTTTCCCAGGCTGTTTTCAAGAGCCGCCCCGGGTTCAGACCGAGCCTGTCACCAACCCCTCCATCCCCAAAATAGCTTGGCATCACCTTGTCTTTCCGTGATGCGTCTCGTGCCAGACCGATGTGACCCCTGAAGTGGTTTAACTTTCCCTCATCGTCAGAAGAATTTGCTCAGCCTTGTAGTGTGGGACCTAACGTTCATCCCTCATAAAGCCACTGCACGTATGCAGTGAATACTGAGCCCAACACATCTTGGAGCTACCAGTCCCACCAGGCAATTACTTTATTCGCTTTAAAAACAGGAGATGTATTTATATGTATGCTCAAACAGGCATGAAAACATGGTTGGCTTTTCAGAAAGACTGGAAAAGGATGTTTTATGGTTCCTGCTTTCTGCTTAATGTTTCAACACGTTTTCCTCTTTAATGAGTAACTTGTGTACTGCGTGCTTAAGAAATGTTTAATACCTGCTCCGTTTGTTATTGTGCACAAATTGCTCATTCAACAGCGCAGTTTAGAGATTAATGATGCAGAGTTGATTTGTTAATCTGAATGATGGGGGAGCAGGGCGGGAGGGTTAAAGGTTGTTCCAGTTTGGGGCTTGTTTTAATTATTTTATGGGCCATTGGGGAGAGAGTTGGGCTACTAATTGAGAGGAGAAACTTCCTGCTGAAGGGAAAGTGGAGAAAAACACAGTGCCTGGAAATCGAGGTGGCGATGGGGCAAGTTGTGCTGATAACCTGGGCTGTGGGGCTGGCTATACCTCTCCCTGTGGCCGGGAGCAGAGGGCATTGCTCTGCCGAGATCCTGCGTGCCCAGAGCTCTCCTGCCAAGTCGCAGAGGAGCTTTTCCATCCCCTTTTCCTCCCTTCTGGCTTTTTGGATGGCCTCAGCTAGCTGCACATCCATTGCATCCCCTCCCTTTGTCCCCATAAAACATGCATCTGGTCTCTTCTTGCACCACAGAGGTTGTGTCTGGCTGGCTCACAGCAGCCAGTCCCACCAGCATTTCTATCCAGAGGATGTTGAAAGTGTTTTTGTCCTGATTTTTTTAGACTGGGGAAGCAAGATTTTATTGCCATGTTCTAAATATTTGATAATTTCTGCTTATTTTCAACTCTGTGTGAAGCAAAGCCTTGTAAAACTTGGAGGCGAGCCCAAAGCCAGGCTTACCCAGGGGTGATTTAGGCTGCCTGGGCATCATATCTTCACTTCTGCCTGCAATTATGCACAAGAAAAAGTTGTTTAAAGGTGCAGTGTGTGTGTCTAACCTGGCAGACACGGCAGAAACAGATCAAGGGGTCATCCCCAACCAGGTGATTTGTGTCTCAGTGCTCAACGTTAACAAGTTCTGTGCTGGGATATTGTGTCTGTGTCCACTGTTCACATTTTAATTGGGACAGCAGTGGGAGGAGGTTGCAAAAAAAACTGACGACGAGTGTTCAGAAGGGTCAAGGATGTGTTTTGCCCAGATTGAAGCCACATCTATACGACTCACAAAATGCAGAAGTGTTTGGACTTTCAGAGTATTTTCCTGGGCACTGGGTCATGCTGGGTGTGTTCTGCCCCAAATTAAAAATAACAAGTAGTAATGTCTGGAAGATCAAGCCAAAAAATCTTTAAATTTAGAAGTTGGAGGCATGTTGTAAGAGAGGGGGTGAGTAACCACTGAAACATGCCAGCAAGGGAAGTGTCAAGTCCTCTGTCTCTTGATGGCTTTAAATCAAGACGGAGGACCTTTCTGGATGAGATGTTTTGGCTCCCGTTCCCAGGAGTAACGAAGTGCTATTTAACGACCTATGATAGATGGAAGGTTGGATTAGATCACCTAATGATCCCTTTATAGCCCTAAACTCTACAGAGACTCTGTGAATCCTTCTTCAGACCACCGCCCTCAGCTCTGCTATTGGCAAAACAAAGCCAAACAGGAATCCTCCCTCCCCTGTTTTGGAGGGTTTCACCGTGCCACAAGTTTTAGCTGTGCTGATGTACCCCAGGAGCATTCACCTGGTTTGAATTTGCTGGTGTGGGGTAGAAAAGCTCGAGCTTCGACATGGCTTGGAAAGCCTCGTTGGTGGACAGCGGGACGAGGACCACACGCCTGCAGTTGCGGAGCATCCCAAATGATTGTTGTGGGAAGGATTTGCCATGTCCCTCCCCTTCGGTGCCGTTTAACACCAAAACGTTGCTGGTGCCTGTCTGTGCAGCAAACAAATACCCACAGTCCTGTGGAAGGAGGTATACAAAGTAAAATACTGAATTTAAATCAAACTTTTCCCCCTCCCAAACCAACTGCTAAAGCCTGCGTTACCCCACGCGTTCCTGACCCCTTCTGCAATGAGATGTGTGGCTTCAATATGGAATTAACCTCTGGAGGCTGTATAAAAGAGAGGTGTTAATTTAACAAGCAGATGCATCTTGGATCAAACTGTGTCATCACAAAGAAACCGACCCAGGGTGGAGGGACACGGGCAGGGACGGTCCTCTCGGGAGCTCCAGGGCTCCACTAGCACCCGCAGGGGTTATTTTGAGATAACAGCGGCTCGTGGCTTTCCCCAGGCCCTCCTTGGGTGCAGAGGCAACATAGCCCATCCTCTCCCTCTTCTCATGCCTCACAAATCTGCAAATATTTGTCAAATAAGGAGCAGAGCTCATGACACCATCCTCTGGGCCCTGGTTCTCATCACCTGTGCCGTCCTCCTCCCGCATCCCCTGGCTGGGGAGGCACCTGGAGCATGGAAGAGCCAATATCTGGTGTATTTACCCCTCATCACAATGCTGAGGGCAGTAAATAAGGGATGTGCCAGGTAGGAGGGCAATGGGCTGCACTTCACAGCTGTGCCACTGCAGAGTGCGCTGCCCGCTTCGACGGGAGGAAGAACTGACGTTTTTAATCGGGTTGGCTCAAAACAGAGTTTGATAGGAATTTCAGCCAAAAGCAAAGCAAAGATGGTCACTGTCTGTGCACAGCTGAGGTGAATCTCAAGCAAACCACTCCAGTACAAAGCACAGGTCCCACCCTCACGACTGCTGCCTCTGCTTGGAAAAATTTTTTTGAAAAAAAAAAAAAAGCGAAAGAAAAAGGAAATGAAATTTTGCAAGGAGCCATTTGTGTCTGAGCTCTGCTGAATTAGTGAAAGCAAGAACCTCCCGTTGCCTTCAGTCCCTTAAAACGCAGTTCAGAAGGATGCTGAGCCGAGTGACGCCGTGCGTTTCCACGCCTTCGAGTGGCCGGGCACCCTCCCCCTGCCTCAGTGCTGCAGCGTCCCTGCTCGTGCTTCACTGCGGGTTGCACGGGGCTTGTCTCTGCCCAGACTAGGCTCAGATTCTATGGGAAGCGCAGGGTACGTAGCCCTTAAAAAGCCCTTTTTTATAGGGCTGTTTCCTTCTGTCTTCAGACCTGCCAGGATCAAAGGCAGCGGTTGGGTTTGGAGAGCCCAGGGACCCTGGCTGGGCTGGGCAGAGCGAAGCAGTGATGGGGTGAAGAGCCAGCACCCGGTACCTTTCTCCTCCTTTATTGTAAAGGCTCAAATAAGCAGGTCTTGGAGGGAAACCTGCAAAAAGTTGTTTCCTCTACATTTTATTCCCATAGTCATTCGCTTGCTATAGGTGATTCAGAGTCACCCAGAGAAAGGGGGTGCTCCCTTCCCTGCAGGAGGCATGGAAACCTTGGAGAGAGACCACAAAACTGGCAAGAAGTGGTTATTAAATGCAGGGATGGGCGACGGTGTGCGCGCGCTCGGTCTCCAGCCACACACTGGCTTTCAAGACGCTGTGTGGTCTCTTATCTAAACCAACCATCTGCCAGAAATTCCTCCGGAGTCACAGCTTTGGACACGAGATGGATGAAGGCCTCCCTGGGTCCAACGGGGAAGAACACTCGCCAGGACCCGGGGTCTCCTTACAACAGCTGCGCTGGGTCCGACTGGGATCCATCTGGCCCAGGGTCCTGGCTTTGAAAGGGAAGCGTGGAGGAGCACACCACGCTCACACGCTTCGGGACCAGATGTGCTCGTGCTGTTCCCCATAACCTTCAGGGAGGTTAGGTTTTGTTTTGTTTTGGAGTTGGGTTTTTTTTTGGCAAAGTCTCCCTGTAAAGCTCAGCCCCGGCCTGTGGCACTGTCGCGTCCGTGCTCTGACAGCACAGACCTGCATGGACCCGTGGCTGGGTGGTCACTTCTTCCCCATCCCTGGTCCAGGTGCCTCTGTGGCATCCACAGATGCTTGGGCTCATTCTGCAAAACACCTTCCCTACGGTGGCTTTGGCTTGTCACAGAATCACTGGATCATCTCAGCTGGAAAAGCCCTCGCAGCTCCTCCAGTCCAACCATGACCCTCCCCCTGACCGTTCCCAACTCCCCCAGATCCCTCAGCGCTGGCTCAGCCCGACTCTTCAACCCCTCCAGGGATCCCGGGGACTCCCCCCTGCCCTGGGCAGCCCATTCCAACGCCCAACAGCCCCTTCTGCACAGAAATCCTTCCTCAGAGCCAGCCTGACCCTGCCCTGGGCAGCTTGAGGCCATTCCCTCTTGTCCTATTGCTTATTACTTGGGGCCAAAGTTTCACTGGGGTCAGAGCTTCAGTGGCCACTCCGTGCTCAGTAAGACAGATGATTTTTCCTGTGCTGGGGAGGGTTTTTCCCCTTGTACGCGCTCTCCAGCCAAGCATCGTGCTTTGCCCCATCTGTATTTCATAACCGGTTTCCCAGTCGCCCAGATCTCTGTGGATCATGCTGGTTTCATCCTGTTTTCTCTATTGTTTGTGCATCTTCTGCTCGTGTTTCTGCTCGGGGTCGCTGGTGGAGGGATGAGACCCCAGCCTTCTCCTTCCTGCCTGATGCAATTTTATCCGTGGCTCTGCAGGCAGGTTCCCTGCCAGGGCAGTGTTAGAGGAGGAGGGATGGCTCCCCACTATATTCAGGGCTCAGGAGCTGACTTACTGCAACTTTCTCTGCGGCATTACGGTGCATTTTTACCCATTCCTCGACTTTCAAGGCTTGTGATATCTTGGGGGGGGGGGGGGGTTTTGACAGGGATCTATTTTTACATCCTGTTTTTATAACTCACCCACTGCAGCCTTGCAGGACCAGAAAGCCTCTGAGAGATCAGGGTGGAGCAGCCAGGGTTTGAGATGGCCCCCAGAATATTTCTGGAGAAGTGAAATTACAGGCGAGGGGGTTTCCCATCTGAAACCACGCTTGAGGCTGGCTGGGGGAAAATATTCCTAGCCCTGCAGATACACACTGACATCTTATTAAAAGTCCTTGGCCAAGTCTTTAGCCTTGTGACTTTCCCCTTGAGTTTTCAGAGCCGTGTCTTGTAATGAGAAGTAATATTAGTGTTTGTTTGTTTAAAAACATATTTATTTTAGGAGCATGATCAGCTTCTTTGGCCAGCTGATGCCTGCAGAGCACTCTGCCAGGCTGCAGAAAATGGGCTGCTGTTTGTTCTGCTGTGGAAAAAAAGTTTTATTAATAATAGTTTGAACTGAAAACATGTGTTTGTGATTGCTGTTTCGCTTGGTCCCCAGCACTGGGGACAAATGCTCCCACTGGTGCCTCCTGGAGAGGGAGGGGATGGGCTTCTAATTCCAGCTGCTACCCGGCTGGACTTCTCACTGCAGCAGGTGTTTTGGGGAAAGGTTCATCCCCTCTCTCCATCCCTTGATTTGCTCCAGGGATAGATGCTGTTGGGCAAATTAAAAACCACCCGAAAACCCCCAAATTGTGCTGAGCACAGTGCTTCAACAGGCAGGTGGGGGGAAGCATCTTACGGAGTTTATAATCCTGATTTTGCTCCACTGTTGCATCGGCTCTGGCCCTGGCTGATCGTGTGGGCTTGTCACCCCGTGCTTTAACACAGCACACCCACTGCTCTTGTGATTATCAAAAGAAATAATAAAAAATCCCCAAGATACAGGTTCGCTCTGTTGCATTTTTTGGCAGCTTGTTTTCTCTGATTATTAAATTGCCCCCTGTGATAGGAGGTGAGAGATGTTGCTTCTCTTCCAAAGCTTTCTGCTCTGGTGCTGTCTTCAGATAAGTAGCCATCCTTAGCTTGCTCAGCCAGATGGATAACCTCTTCTTGAATGCTTCTTCCCCATGGTTTGGGAGGCAGAAGCAGCACAATTGACCTTATTACTGAAGATAAAGCCGTGTTTGAGGAACCCAACACCGCCCAGGCAGTGACGGGGCCTTCGGTGGGAAACCTCAGAGCAGGGAGGGCTCCTTCCCCATCCCTGAGCTCTCCTCAGGTCTGAATACCCATCGCTGGGAAAAAGAGGCTGTGGCCTGTCTAGAAGTTGTTGGCAGCAGAAGTGGTTGGAAATTGGGGGTATTTGTGGCAGCTCCTGATTTACTCGGCAGCTTTCGCTGGTTTTAACAGTGCAGGTGATGTCTGCGTGGAAAATTAGGGAGGTCAGAAGCGGAGAAAGGGAGGAGGTTGTGTGCTTTTGGATGGAGATGTTGCCTTCCCAGCTACAAGAAAAGCTGGCTGTTGCTTAACTGTGTCATTTTGTGTGGCCGTTCCTGTTTCTGACATGAAACACTGAAAAAAAAAAATTAAATCTGGAAAGGAGGGAAATGAAACGTTTGAGGTATTAGAGTAATCCTGATTTGTTTGCCTCTCTTCACATTTCTCCCTGTTTTGATTGCAGGCTCAGACATCAAGCACACAAAGAGCTTTACGCCTACAAACAGGTGAGATGATGCACAGTAAGTGTCCTGTTCTGCCTAGCACTAAATCCGTGTTGGAGTAGTCACTCCATCAGGTTTCCTTGTGCTGTTCTTCTTGGGAGGCTTTGGATCTTGGAAGAGAACTTGTAAAGCCTGGGCAAACCTCTGTCCTGGCTGATTTATTTTTTTTCTACCAGTCGGGCACCCCGGGAGCATCTCTCCCCCATTAGTCTGCAGGTCTCTGCGTTTTCAGACGAGGTCCCTGAGCAGTGGGGACATCTCCACCCCTGGAACACCTCAGCTGAGCAGCTTCTCCAAACCCTCACCTTATTTCCTGCTGGTGAGCCGTAACGCCCTCCCTTCCCCAGCAATCAAATGATGTTTTCAGGGTCCAAATCTACTCCCTGCATTGAACCTGGTGGCTCCGGCCCACCCGGAGGGCCCCCTCCTAGGGAACACCTCCATGTCACCTTGGCAAACCCGGCCATTTTCTGCACTCACCCACACGTGCTGTGTTAAAATAAACACGGCCAAGAGGTCGGTGTCAGGTTGCTGCTTCAACGTCCCATTTTCTCCGGGGCTTGTGTAATTTTTCTGCTTCCGATCTGTCATTTGAACAGGGTGACAGTTGGGTGGAGCTGGGCTGATGCGCTGCAGTAACACATGGTCAGCCTGGATTTCTAACCCTGGCCAGATGTTTAGCCTGGCTGGAGTGAAAAAGAAGCAGCAGACATCCACACAGGAGCCCAGGAGGTTTAAATTCAGGAGGAGACCTAGATTTGGTCCTGTGTTAGTGGTTATAGCTGTGCCAGCGCTGCCTTCCTCCTGTCTCTGCACAGGGATGAAAATCTGATGCGCTCCGTGGCTGTGCTGGGTTTACTGGGGGTTTCCAGTTCTACTGGGATGCTAAATGAGATCGATATTTATGGAGATTTTTGCTGCAAATGCTCAGGGCAGCAGCTGTATCCTGACCCCAGCGCTCTGTCTTACAGGTTATACTCAAGGAAAAGGTGAAGGAGCTGAACCTACACGAGGTGAGTACATCCCTGGGGTGGCAGCGTAGCAGTAAAGACTCCCTCACCCTCCTCTTCCTCGCTCTGGGGAGGGTGTGGGGGAAGGCAAAGGCTGCACAGGTAGGAGGATGCAAAAACTCACATTTAACTCCTTCAGGAGCAAAACTGCCCGCTCGCTGCCACCGAGCTTTGCTCAGCAGCCTCTTAACCCGTTACAGGGAATGTGGTGGGGGCAGGTTCACGGTTGCACTGGCAGCTCCCTCTCTCCCTGATGCTGCTTTTCTTTCTCAGAGATACTAATTGCTCATTAATGCAGCTTGTAAAATCACATCTGCAAAGGGTCTGGATTAAACCATCTCCCTCCTCCTCCTCCTGGGTCCCCTTTAGATGCATTAGTAGTATTTATTGCATTATTATTATTTACTGCATTATTATTACTTACTGCCTTATTATTAATCACATTACCATTATCGCTGAGATAAGCTGTGGATACAAGGGGAGGCAGAGGCAGGCTGGGCTGTGTATAAACAGTGTCCAGCAACGGTTACGTCCCCTCCAGCCCCGCTCAGCCTCGCCACCGTCAGAGCGTGACGATATCCAGCACATCTCTGCTGGCCGAGTTGCTCGGGCAGAGTAAACTGCTCCGAGATTTAATTGAAATCAGAGATAAACACGCTCCCCAGGCTCCTGCCCCTCCCGCTCTTGCTCCACAGAAAAGAGCTGGCTGGCAGAGGCAGGCAAAGGGGTGTCTGCTTGGATGTATTAAGAATTAAAAATCCTTTTTCTAGACCCCAAAACATGGAGGTTTCTGCTCGGATTCGGGAGGAGGGCAGAGCCCGTGGCAGCCATAAAGCAAAGCCCCGGTGGACTTTGCATTTAAACTTCAGAGGGGGAGTTGCACCAGCGCCTGCCCTGTCCCGACGCGGGCGCAGAAGCGGATCCTCTCTGGATTAACGAGCTAAGAGGAGGCTGAAACACGGCTCAGATTAACGATGTTACCCTAATCCACCTCTACCTACTTGCCCCTTGAGGTTTCAAACACATCAGTTGTTCTCAGCGGGCTGCCAGGCC
The DNA here is from genome assembly GCF_003259725.1 of Athene cunicularia. Taxonomy (NCBI): domain Eukaryota; kingdom Metazoa; phylum Chordata; class Aves; order Strigiformes; family Strigidae; genus Athene; species Athene cunicularia. The sequence goes on along the minus strand of NW_020799098.1, from coordinate 2,602,104 downwards.
GTTTTGGGGCCAAGTGTCCCTATTTACAGACCGATTTTTGTGCTGAAGTTGAGCAGGAATCTGCTCGAACTCTGCTTCAAACACGGGCTGGATTTATTTCCCCTAACAACAACAATTCCCACCCGTGTCCCGGACACGGTTCTCTCTTCTATTAAATACCAGCTCCATTTGTTTATAAGCTGCTATGTTCTTTAATTCCCCAAGCAGAGCAACAAAAGCCCGTCCCGGGTTTCCTCCTCACCCTCCGCTCCCCACAGCCGAGGGGCTCCATCCTGAGGACAGGAGAGTGGCGGAGGTCCCTGCTCGAGGCCCCTACTTCTGAGCCACTCATGTTAAACTGACTTGCAGGGGTTATTTTTGCCAGCACACAGACTTAAAAGCACTTCCTGGGGTGAGAAGCTCATTGGAGGAAGGATTTGGGAGCTGGGAATAGCATTGGTGACCCTCTGTCCTCCCCCTCCATCGCCTCCATCCCCAGCTCTCACAGCCCAAACGCGTTCTGGGAGGACGAGGGGGCCATGGGGAAGGGGACAGAGCAGCAGCTCCAGCTCTTCCCTGGGATCTGGGAAAGGCTGGAAAAGATTTTCTCTGTCTCCCTCCAAAATATCCCTTTTTTGGGCATTTGGATTTTGGTATTTACAGTAAGCAGTTCTGGAAAGCAGAGCACGGGGCGGGGGTGTGTGTGTGTGTGTGTATTTTGCAACATCACGGGGCGGCTGCCAGGGCTCACCCGGAGCCTTGCGGAGGGGAAAGTCCCCGCCGAGCTCTTCAGCCCCATGTTTCTGCATTTGGTTTTTCTCTTTTTTTTTTTTTTTTTTTTTTTTTCCACCACGCCGCCTCTCCCTGGCTTTCACAGGGCTCAAGACATCTGTGTGCTCCTCGGGGGCCGACCCGAGCAGCCACACCAGCATTTGCTCAATAAAAAAAGTCTCCAACGAGCTTTGGGTGGCTGGAAAGTATTGACGGGGGCCACGGCCCGGGAAAGCCGGGAGCCTCCCGCAGCGCTTGCCAGCCGCCTGCCTCATCCCGAGGGCTTTTGGCAGCGGGGTTGGCCCTTGTTTCAGACTGCCGGAGACTCCCAGGCTGGGAAAAAGAGTTGGGAATATCCAAAATCCCTGCAAATATCCAAAATGGGTCAGGAAAAACCAGCGGCGGAGGGGAAGGAGATGCAGTGGGTCTCTTGCCTGCTGGGAAAACGGCCACCAACTTCCCAACCTGGGGATAGAGATGCACCCTTTGCCCTTTCCTCTTCCCAGTTAACCCTGCGGATGCAGCTCGGGCCCAGGGACCCAGCAGCAGCGTGGATCCATCCCCCTGCACCCTAAAGCCTCCAGGCACGTCCAAACACATCCCAGCTGGTGGCTACTGCTCGGTGGGGAGCCCTGGGGTCCCCTCTACTGAGGATGGGAGACCCAAGCCTCAGCCTGCGATCCCAAAACCATGACAGCCAAGTCTGGGAAGGCTTTAGTGGGGATTTCATCCCTCCGCCATGCAGAAACCACCCAAATGTTTCTTCCGCAGCACAGGGAGCAAAAAATAAAAGCAGCTTCTTGGTCGAACAGGTTTATAGCAAGAGTGGAGTTTGCTTTCCCTGTGGCCTGGGGAGCAATTTCTCTCCTACCCCCAGTGTATCCTCACAGCATCAGAAGCCAAATTGCCCTTTTTTTTTTTTTAATCCCGAACCAAAGGCAGGGGCCAGGCCAGCGCTGGGGGGAAGATGGAAACTGGCCGAAGGCACTGCTTAGGGGGAGGGGTTTTGGGGGAGGACTATTTTGGCCGGTTCGGAGATACCATCCCCATAGTTTGGGTGTGCAAAATAAAAATGCTTCCTGGCTGCTGACTGCTTCTCACTCTGCCTCCCGCATCTTTCAGATCTGTGCCGTCTGCCTGGAGGAGTTCAAGCCCAAGGACGAGCTGGGGATCTGTCCCTGCAAACATGCCTTCCACAGAAAGTAAGTGTGGGCCACGGGTCACCAAGGCTGGGCTACCCCGAACCCTGCCCAGCGAGCCCCGGGGAGGCTCCTGGCCCAGGGCTCCGGCTGCTGCTGCTCCTGCCCAGGGTTTCTTACACCCCCATTCCAGGGGAAGGAGAGAATTGCAGCCAAAGCCCCTTATGGAGTGAATTGGAGCATCTGGAGCAGCAAAGGTCCAGTCATGAGCTGGCAAAACCTCTTCGCTTTATATATATAGAGACTTTATAGATTCCGATAGGCACATTTTTGTGTGTGTATCTATACATGTACATCTATAAAATCCGTATATATTTATAAAAGAGATACTCAAACCCACTGCAACAAGCACCCCCAGGGAAGCAGTCACGGCCCCAAGGCTCTTGGTGTTCCAGAAGCATTTGCATGTGGCTCTTTGCGGGGCGTGGATAACTTGTAGGTTGCCCTGGGGCAAGTCAGGAGTTGGCTTGGATGATCCTCATGGGTCCCTTCCCACTCCCTCTGGGATTCTATGAAAAATGTATATAAGAAAATTTTATATATGTATTTTATATATCATTTTATATATTATACATATGTAATATATTACTATAAATAATAAATATTACATGCAATATATGGAATATTATATATTGTGTATAATATATATGTGTATAGTGTTTTATATAATATATGTTATATATTATATTGCATATAATATTATTACACACATATATGTGTATTATATATTAAAGATATATTAGATATATGTAACATATAGATAATATAAATATAACTAATATAAATATATCTAATATATGTATTTTATAAAAATGTAAACCGCTGAATTTTGGATGCATAATATATATGTATGATGTGCATATATATGATGAATATATACATTTTACGGATTATATTTGTAAAATGCATATATTCATGTATAACTTTGTGTGTATATATGGATTTTATATATTTTTGTGTATGTGTGGACATTTTTATAGCCTCATTTTACAAATATATCTACATATATTTTAGAAATGTATCTATAAATTATATGAAACATATATAAATTATAGATAAAACATATGTACACAAAAATCCATAGACACACGCGCACAAAAGTCCTAATAAAATACAAAGGCACCTCAGTGGTGAATTTAAAACTTTCGACAGCAGCCAAGCTCCCGGGAGGGTGGCAAGGGCTCAGACCTGGCCTGTAGCCCCCGGGCCACAGCCCGTCACCCTCCAGGGAGGGCCAGGGGTGGCCACCGCCCCCATGGGGTGCGCGGGGTTTATTTCTGCAGCACCCCTGTAATTACCCCCCCCTGTCTGTGTGTGTTTGTCCCCCCAGGTGCCTCATCAAGTGGCTGGAGGTGCGGAAAGTCTGTCCCCTCTGCAACATGCCGGTGCTGCAGCTGGCGCAGCTGCACAGCAAGCAGGACCCCGGCCCCCCCCAGGGCCCCCTCCCCGGCGCCCAGAACATCGTATAGCTCCTCCTCGGCCAGCTCCGCCGCCCCGGGCACTCGGAGACAACCAAAGCACTACGGCACCAGCATGGAGGGGCAGGCGAGGAGGTGGGGGGGCGTCTGCAGCACTTTAGCGGGGGGCACGTCCCCCCCGGCCCACGAGCAGGAGCCCCGTGCCCCAGAGCCCTGCCTCGGCGGAGCCGTGCCGGGGTGAGGGTTCTGACGCTTCAGCCTGGGCTGAGGAGGGGACCCGGGGGGTCCCTCCGCCGGCACCTGCGCGACGTCCTTCTCCCAGCACGGCCTTTGGTCCACCGGGAAGCAGCATGGGGCAGGCCGGAGCGGCAGCAAACCCCCAACAGCCTCCTGTGATGACCCCCTGAACGCTCCCCAGCCCCGCTGCTCCCCTCTCGATGCCCAAAACACAACGTGGTGGGGGGACGACGACCCTGGAGCATCACGGCTGGTTCCTGCCCCGTTTCTCCTCTTTTAACGGGGTGACTTTTGCCTTTGCAATCCCAACCTGGGAAACCGGGTCTTGCCCCACGCCGGGCACCTCCTCAGCACCCGCTGCTCCTCCCAAAGGGCTAAACGGGGTGGGGGAGAGGGAAAAGGGGGGGTTGTGTGGGGGTCTCGTGAGCTTTGGGTACCCCTCAACTCTCCTCGGGGGTGGCTGTCCCCCTCCTCGGTGCCATGGGCTACCTCAGCGGGGCGTTAGTCCCCCGGGAGGGGCAAGATCCTGAACCATCAGCTTCCTCCTCAAAATGGCGGCATGGCCTGGCTGGGGTGGGGTGTGGGAGGGGGCAGGCAAAAATCCTGCCCTTTAGGTTCATCCCATCCCTTCCAGCCTGGCTCTGGGCGGGGGGTTTCTGGGCGAGGGCCACGTGAGCCGGCAGCGTTTGTCCTCACCCAAACCCCCCATCATCGAGCACAAAAGCTGCTGGGGGCAGTGGAGGCAGGGGGGGGGGAGTTGTGCCACCCCCTCACCTCTCTGACCACCTCACGGGGCAAATTCAGGCACAGTAGCAAACGCCCTGGCGTCCCCCTTCATCTTTGCAACTTAGTCCCTTTTTTTTCTTTTTCTTTTTTTTTTTTTTTTTTTTTTTTTCCAAGTGCTGTCTGCTACCAGAATCCCTCGTCTGCAGAGAGTGTTTCCTCAGCACGCCGCCAGCCCTTGCCCAATCCACATCCTGCCTGTGCAGTATCTTGGGGGGGTCCCAACTGCAGCACCCCAGTTTGGGGGCTGTATGCAAGGCAGCATGCAGAGAAAGCAGAGGAGAGTAGAGCATGCGTGGATGGAGAGCTTTCCCCTGGAAACTACAGGAGTCTAGCAATTAATAAACATCAAACAGAACATTACAGAGAAGAAACCAAGTGTATGACTGAAAAAAAAATAATCTTTGGTATAGTTATATGCAGCCAAGTTTTACAACAGAGAGAAAGAAAAGAACAACATGTTATTTCATCCTCAAATTTGCTTTTAGCAGAGCTCAAGGTCAGAGGCTGAGGCGCTCCCAAGGGCACACACTGCCGTCATCTGTACAAAGTGTTGCAGGTTGACATCAGAATCAACCCCAGACACGGGATTTGTGCCTTACCTCGTGTCTCTGGTATACACAGACAACAGGAATAAAGCCTTACTGACAGCACAACAGTATCTGCCAGGCCGCTGTACGTGTCAGAGGAGACATAAGTGGGCTGTGTGGTTTCTACACACTGGGGCTACGACGCTCCTTCCCCTTTACAGACAATTTAAAGCATAATGCGAGCGCGATGCCTTTCGGTTGCGGAACAGAAAACGCTGCAGCTGAACTTTATAAACTCTGAACTGGGTAGACATTCAGCACTCAAAGGAATCTTCTTTTTCTCTTCTGATTAGGTCGCCCACAAACAGTGAATGGATGCTTTAAAGCAAAACATGGGCACAGAGACCCAGGAAGTGCCCCAACTTCGCAGGTCCGACGTACAGGAACTGCACGGAGTCAGGCTGAATCCAGGAGTTCAAGAAGAGCACCGACTGCACCAAAATAACCCTGAAAAGCAGACAGGAATATCTATTAAAAACTGAAACACGCTCATGGCGCACCCACCTGACACGGGAACAATAATATTACACGTACGCTGCAATTTTAACAGCTTAGTAAGGACAGTGGAAAGAAATAACTAGAGGTTCTAACCATAATCTCTGTATTGGAAAGCAGAGTGGCACAGAGCCATCTATACTGTCAACAGTCTTAAAAGAAAGTTCACAAGATGAAACTGGTAGTAAATAATTCTGATATTAGCAAATATAAATGTTTTTTTTCTGACCCTACACTGGGCGCCGCAGTAACTGTGGCTGTAGGATCCTACTGCACAACCTGTATCACCAACAGCAACAGACTCCACACGGCTGTTTCCAGAGCACTCACAGGATTTGCACTCTGCCACAAGGCAAAATAAATTGAAAAAGTAATTTCACCTCATGTTCCAAGAAAAGGGCTTTTAACTGTCCCTTCGACCAGTAGTCCAAAGCATATGCCAGAAGCCTCATCGAGATTGTATTGATCCGAAGGAAATTGCCAACAAACACCACTCGATTAATGTTCTGAAAGTATTAAGGGGAAAAAAAAGGAACATTAAGGCTAAATTCCATTTTCTGCTTGCAACAACGAAAACCCCACCTTAGAGTAAAAAGAGAAAAGTTACAATGCCTTTAAAAATGCCATATGCAGCTTTTCCAATACATTTTCCAGTAATAATTGATGAAAAACAATCAGTTGACAGAAACCATCAGTCGACACTAAAGCAACCAGATCCAGAGAAATTGCATCACCCCCAATGGCTGTTCCCGGGAGCTACAGAGCCTAACTGCCTCGGGGAATGGGGATAGGAACTGCAGAGGGAGGAGTTATAACGCATTTGCAGCATTCTGAATTTAGAATTTTAAAACTGGACCCGGAAGAGCTGATCTGCAGAGACAACACCAAGTTGGCTTGGGATCTGGCAGCAACAAGGAAGGGTTCAAAAGAGCAAGGTGAGGTCAGAAAGGATGCACTGAGATGGTCAGGAATGGCCTTGGGAGGGGCCAGAGACTACACTGAGAGACAACCCACCTGTTGGGACTGCCCCTCGGTGAGTGGGTTCAGTTTTGGGCCCCTCACTCCAAAAAGGCCATTGAATGACTCGAGCGTGGCCAGAGAAGGGCAACGGAGCTGGGGCAGGGTCTGGAGCACAGGTCTGCTGGGGAGCGGCTGGGGGAACTGGGGGGGTTCAGTCTGGAGAAGAGGAGGCTGAGGGGAGACCTCCTGGCCCTC